>NW_024581137.1:55669827-55917932 GCF_017639235.1 Corvus kubaryi | reverse complement strand
ATGGCCCTACACACTCCATATGGCCCTACACACTCCACATGGCCCTATACACTCCATAGCCCTACACACTCCACATGGCCCTACACATTCCATATGGCCCTACACTCTCCACATGGCCCTACACACCCCTTTGACATGGCTCAGCACTATCCCATGGATAGCACATGGCACTGAAGACAAGGGGACAGTATATTAAGGAATGATTTTCTTGAAATTGAAACACACAAGATTCCAACCACACTGTGATCCCTGATGAAAAATGGTCCAGAGATTTCCAGTCTAGTGGCAATCCAGCTGGGCCTGGAAGCAAAAGCTGTAGGATCACAAAAACTCTATTTCTGCTCCCAGCACCATGATCTCAGCTGGGAGTTACAACGCCAAAGGAATATCCCTGCTCATCTCCCATTAGTTTTGTGTCTAGGGTGCAATGTGGATGGCATTTGAATCTCTCTTTCCAGGAATTCCTCACCAGAAAAATTATTGTTGTACTGTTTGCCTCCCCAGGAAGAGCATTTAGGTGAATATAGCTTGGCTGTGTATTAAAGAAGGATGAGAAAGAAACATCCTTAAGGCTTTTCCAAGAAATGTGCTGCTGGTTCACCCACTGGAGGTTTGTCCTGTCTGCAGCCGTGTCTAGCAAAAAAACTTTCCTTAAATGATTTCAGGGCAGTTTGGCTGTGACACAACACCCTTTCTTTCCCCTGCCAAAGCTGATCCTGAACTTTTCCAATGGCAATGCACTTCCAGGCTTTCAGCCTCACTGATGTGACTGAATTCACAGTGGGTCAGCATCAACATTTTAGCTTCAGCTGCTGCATTGGAGGAAAAGATTCTTTATGGATCCAGAAGCTTGGTTTATGCCTGGAGTGTGAAGATTTTGGTCATTATTACCAACAGAATTCATTCAACCCAACTTCAGACCTCCACAATGGTTGTGTTAATAGGCAAGGGAGAAAAATGGGCATTTGTAACACAACCTTCTCAGCAGGAGGTGGAAGCAGAAATAGGGCAAATTGAAGTTCTGTAAGTATTTGTAAGTGTCAGTGAGTTCTGATTTTGACCTCTTGACTATAAACTCAGTTTCAATATCTATCACTGATAAAGATCTCTCTATTTTATAAGTCCATTTTGAGGTGACATGAATTTATTCACTCTATCAGATGAACAAACTTAGAGAATCCTAGAATGGTTTAGGTTGGAAGGGACCTTAAAGTTCATCTAATTCCAACCTCCTGCCACGTGCAGGGACACCTGCCACTATCCCAGGATGCCCCAAGCTCCATCCAACCTGGCCTTGGACACTTCCAGGGATCCAGGGGCAGCCACAGCTTCTCTGGACACCCTGTGCCAGGGCTTGCCCACCCTCACAGGGCAGAATTTCTTCCCAGTACCTAATCTAAAGCTACCCCCTTTCACTTAAAACCATTCCCCCTTTCCCAAAAACATCTAAAAAGCATGATGATAAAGTCAGAGAAATTCAGCAACGAGCTGAAGAATGAATCAATGCTTGGAAAACAGAGATCAGTGAAGCAGTTTTTCTTGCATTTGCCTGAGAAAAAGCAAAGTTCGATCACAGCTTGGGTCCCCAGGGGTGCACAGGAGATTTGTTCAGATAAAGACTCTACAGAATGGATGCCAGAAATAAGCACAGACCCTGTGTCTGTCATCACATGTCCCTGGCTTCTCCCTCAAAATTCTTTCTTGTTCCTACCATCTCTAATATGAATTTAGCAGAAGACACTTTATGCAGTGTCACATGGATAAATCCATCAGTGCAAAGAAAAGCATCTTTGACCAAAGGGAGATGTATCCAAGCAGATCAAAGCTATCTAGGTCTGTATCCTGCTTAAAAAGGAGCCACAGAGGAAACTGTCAGGTGTAGAGAGATTTTCTTATCTATACCCTTCCAACTCCAGGAATTCATTAGCTTGGATTCAATCCTGGTCCTGTTGTTCTTGGGCACAGCTGCTTCAATAAGGGAGACACAGTGAAGTAATGTCTTCCCAGTGGTGCCAGGAGAAATAACAGCAGATAATTCAAAAGCTCTGTGAGACCAAGAGGCTGATGAGACACTCAATAAAAAATGTGAAACTGAAAAAAAAAACCTGCTCCATCATCTCTGTGTGATGGAAACATAATTCAAAATCTCTCTTTGCATCACCACACTACCTTCTGATTACCATCTCCTACCCCTTATCAGCTTCTTTCCTGTTGATTTACAGGGTAACTTTTAACAAGGATTAGATGTGATTCCCTGTAGGAATCATCACTTCCTTTCAATTCCTTGACATGCCTGGGAATGTCGCTTCCTTTCAACATCTTTCAGAGGAAGGACAGGAGGAGTGGGGCTGGAAAACAAGGGCTTCAAGTTAAAGATTGATTTGACAGTGAGTCACGAACCACATAATCACCAATGAGGCCTCATCACTTCTTTTTCTATTCAAATTCTCCTGCTGAGTTCACTTTTGTCACACCTTGGCTCATTCCAGGCTAGTGCATTTTAAGCACTTTGAACATTAAATTTTAGGCACAAACTGCAGATCACTCAAGGAACTCCCCCACCATTTGAGAGAGAGCCACGTTCAAGGGACAAGTCTGGAATATCCCATTCCAAAAGTGGAAAGCAAGACAGGGACAGGCTGGGACAATTCTTTCATGCCAATCTACAGCTGGAGGTGTTCTCCATTTCATCAGCAGGGTTCTTTCCATCACAATTCAGATTTTTTTGGGGTGATCCAGACCTCCAGCATGACCTACTCAATATATCAGAGCCAGAAGCTAAAGGTGGGATTTGTCTGATCAAACGTAGACATTTAAATGTGATTATTTAGAGCTGAGATGGTCACCCTTAATTCCATATGTGTCCAGAGGGAAAAAATAGACATCGTCTAATCTACACTGAGGAGGGAATAAATGTCTGTCTCAGGCTCTACTTGGTAGACATCCAGAGCTACAAACTGAGGAAGGTGACTTGCTCATTTGTAGTGCAGATGCACTTGCAGGTATCAACATTTAATTAGATAAATCTTCTGCTAAATGCACATAAGCCAGGAAACTATCATTAATATCTGAGTAACTCCTGTGTCAGTCTTTCCTAGCCCCAGGGTTGGGAACAGGTCAGAAGAGTCTGGACAGGAGAAACAGAAATAAAAAAGGGTGCATGTGGATCAGCAGTGAGATTCATCAATTCTGATCTGGCAGAAAACACCTGGAGGGTTGGTGAGAGCTAGAAGAGGGTCCAGCACAAACTGGGGCAGCTTCACAGGAAGAGAGGGATGAAAACTCAAACAGAGGAGATTGGAAACGTTGATGTAAGAAATAGCCTGGCTCCACTGCCTGGGGAAGTTGAGTATGAAGTAATCACTGCTCTCCTTCCTTTCTTGTCTGCCTTTGGCTTTCATTACTCTGCTTTATCAGTTTAATTCCTTCTCCAGAGCAAAGGAGTCAGATTCTGGGTCCTGCTGAGATTTCATTTCCTTCAAATTCTCTTTTTCATTCAGGCTGTAAGTGATGACTGAACGGGGACGGACACATAGGGTCAGCACATGCCCCCTAGTTCTTCTCATATAAAGTTTCCTAAAGAATTTAAAGCATTTAAGAGGAAGAATCCATCATGAAACTAATGGAAAAAAGAAACCAAACAGAAAATCTCAAGGCAGTCATTGCCTCTGAAGCATTAAAGGCATGGCACAGCAGCAGAAGGAGAGAAAACAGTGCTGTGAAGAACAAAGAAATAATGAGCAGAACATCTGGGCAGGAGAGGCAGCGTAGGAGAGAAAGGGGGAAACATCAGAAACCCCATTTGGTCGATGTTTGTGTTCATCAACACAGCAAGGGGGTAAAGCCAAGGCAGCAGAGCTGAGTTCCTGCAAAATGGAGGAACCCATAAGCTGTTCTTCCTATTTTGCCACCCAAGGACAGGGCTTCCCATGCAGAGAATTATCAGTGCAGAAAACAAGGCCTCCAAACAGAGATAAAAATAAATATAATTAGTTATTTATAATTTTAAATAGTATTGCCATTATTGTTTTTGTGCCATGTGGACACCTTGGAGAAGGACTCATGAACTCTAACATTTTATATTCTTGTTCTAAGTCCTGTAGAAATACAGAACACAGAGACTGTTCATGTCCCAGATCCACGTTCTGTACATGACCCTCTTTGTGTCACCTGCCACAAAAGGTGGATTTTTCTTTCACATCACAGTCACTCAGAAACAGTTCACAAGCCCCTACAGACTTCCTAAAAGCTCACAATCCCATTTCATACCTTGCAGCCACAGTGAGGAGAAATAAATTCTCAAAAAATGTGTATACTGAATTGTTCTATGGGAACTTCCATGCAGGAATAGTCAAAGAGGGGAAGACGTAATTGCGAAAAAACAGAATTTTATTCACCAGTCAGGAGGGATTTCTTCCCTCTTTCAGCTGTTTCTGACAAGCAAAGGAGTTATTTCCCATCTTTCTCGTTCTTTGAAAGAAACAAACTGGTAACATTTCTCCACTACCTGCCATCATTAGTAAGTCTTAGTGCTGAACAAACAAAAGTATGTTCAGCAATATTCATTTTCCCCCAATAAGAAACAGTTTGTGTGCAGCAGGAGGAATGCAAGAGGAATCAACACCCTGCACTTATGACTGCTTAACTTCTGGAAAGTTACTGCATCTTCAGGGAGTTTTGTGGTGAAACATCTCGCAAAAATTTAACCAGTAAGGAGGTGATAAGAGTTTTGTTGATATCTCATCCTTTAACTAAGGAGATAAAGCTTTGTTGGGAGGGAGGGTGGCAGGATCTGGCTTGAAGTAAGCACCATATAATGAAAAGTGAGCTTTGAAGTCAGGATTTAAAGAGTTTAGAGTGAAATGTAGTCCCAGAGGTGAAATGAAACAAATTTAAAACATATCTACAAAAATTTAAGAAAAAAATTTAAAATATTTAAAACTTAGAGGAAAAGGACAGCAAGCAGGATCTATGGAATGAAAGGGCTTTCAAACAAGAAATACACCAGAATCCTTCACTGGAAGATTAATCTCTCGGAGGGGATATGGTTTCTTTACTCAAAGCCACATAAAGTATGGAAGTCGTTGCCACAGGATGTGGGGAACAACTCAAAGATGCTCAGCGAGCCTGGGAAAATCTTCCCAGCGATTCAGCCTGCAAAGACTGGGGGAGCAGAACAGGGAGCAGCTGGGTTCTGCTCAGAGTGAGAGCCTGAAAGGATCCAGTCCCTTCCTGCCTGAGTGGGTGATAAAATTTAATCACATTGAGATTCAAAAGCCTTTCCAATGGCTCTGGGCTTCCTCTATCTCTGAGTTGTGTCCTTTCAATTTGGAACAGGCAGGGGGAGGAGTTCAGAGTGAATAGTCCCCAGCTGTCAGGGTTATTCTGGATTTGGATGACAAAGAACAAACTGGCTGGTGAAATGGTCTCTATTCACCTGGGGAGTTCTATGAATTCCTGAATCCAAACAATAGCCATTGCATAAGAAGTAGGGCTCATGATCAGCTCCTGGCATCATTCCGGGGGTAGGGGATGAGAAACAGGCTTTTTTTCCCTTTTTTCCTTGCTTATGCCACTTCTGGACCAGGGAAAAACTGGGAAGCTCTTCTGTAAAGCACAAAGAGGGTCTCAAAACCACATCCCTGGGGGTGAAATGAACTGCCTGAAGTACACGGAGCTTTTCTCACTTCCACCACAGCACACAGTTTGTCTGCCCAGAGCTGGGCAGCAGAATAGAAATGAATTTATGCATGAGATGAACAGCAGGACCCTGATGGAAACACTCCCCTCTGATGGAAACACTCCGAGCAGCTAAAATGCAGAACTGTTTGCTTTAGAGGACACTGGTAACACAGATATCTACGCTCTGCCCTCCTTTACTTCTGCACTAAAATGTGCTGCAAGAAAAAGGGGAGGCAAATCTCCCCTCCTTCATCACACACAATGTGTTTTATCGGCTTTTCTCTGCGGTTTTATCAATTCCAGTCACAGCAGAAGCAGTTTGGACAGGACTCAGTAAATGGACCCTGATTTCCAATTAGTTCCTTTGCCATTCTTTGCCCTTCTCTCCTTGGTGCTGGCCACAGGCAGCTGCTGCTGCGGTCAGGAGGAAATAAGACAGGATATTAAACTATAAATTTCTTCACTCGCTGCCTCAGTTTCTTATCTCAGCAAGTATCCTTCATCAAGATTACAGAGATCCCAGTGTTAATCCCTGTAAAGGGCTTCGGATCATGGGAGAGATGCACAAATTATTACTGAGACGAGGAGGGAAAATGAGCTGCTCCAGAGCAGCACTTTGTGTCACATCCTGTCCCCAAAGCTGCTGTCACCCAGGAAAAAATTATCCAGGTGTCTTTTCTTTTTAATTTTCTTTCTTCCTTTTTTTTTTTTTTTTGGTTTTGTAGACATTTTGTAACTGCATTACCTAAAGTAAAGAAACAGATTCCTGACCTCTGATAAGAACCAGGAATGGTTCTTGTGCACTCCCATTGATTGAATTTTTGTCCTTTCAACATTTCCCCGAGCTCATTCAGCAGCAGTGATGCTCCTCTTGCCATGAAGTGTTTGCTTTGACACTGCTGAAAACCCCTCCAGGCACCACAGGAAATGGTGAAAAACACTTTGAATTGTCAGCTCAATGTGCATGAACTGAAACTCACCTGGAGAAGAGTCATTGAGAGGGTTCAGGGCCGTCGCCCTCCGGATCTTCTCCAGACAAGTCTCTTGCTCCTTTTTAATGATGCAGTTGGAATGGGTTGCTGAAACCTGAAATATGGGGGGAAATGGGAAAAAAAAACCCCAGTTACAAAATTAAAATAGTTACAGTTACAAAAAAACCCCAAAAACATTTAAAAAATTAATGGTGAGGTTATCAGGAAGCATCGGGAAGATTTAAGGTTCCATTACAAGAAAAAAAAAGAAGGAAGAAGAAAGAAAAATATCATTCAAAGTTGAACAAAAACTGTAACAAACATCATTTTCTTTCCTTCACTTTTACTCTTCTTTTTTCTTCTTCTAGCAGGTCTAAGGCCAAATGAAGTAATTTAAATTCTCATAAATTATTTGGGGATTTTATATTGTTCCTCCTGTCAAAATGTGATTTCTAACGTGTTTGCTTTTTTTTATTTAATTCCTTCTTCATAAAAAGCTGAAACAAGGATATCTTTTAAATAGGGAAATAATTTAAAGAGGAATCAGGAGTCAATTTAGGCTTGGTTTGATCCTCCACCAGTTTCTTGTGAGTCTTTGCACAATTCATTAAAATCTCTCTGGAATCCAAACCAAATTAAAAGCTGTTTCTCTTATTCTTTCACCTTGTTCATTCCTCAGTGTTAACTTTATTTATTCCCAGAGAATTCACAGCAAATTCTTTTGCCAAAAAGAATACAATGCCAATTAAACCAGGCTGGCTTGATCCAAATATTTTCCTTCTTTTTCTATTTTTCTATCTTTAACTCTCTAATACACCCCACTACAACAAAAAAGTAAAGGGGGAAAAAAGAAGGGAATAAAAATTTTGTTTATGAGAGGAACTCTGCAGGCAACACAATCCAGGCAATCCCAAAGCAGCAACAAAATAACAATGTGACCCATTTCTGGAAATCAATCCAGGATTTCATTCCTATAGCAGCCAGGGGCCAGGGAATATCATTCAAGGAGAATAAAAACTCAGGTTTCATGAGATCACTTTACAGGGGCACAGCTGAGGTTCAAACCCCACTCAGTGAAAAACACCATGAAAATCAGTGCCCTGGCTGAAGGTGGGCAAGGTCCTCCTGGTTCACTGGAGCAATTTCATTATTTCTTATTTCCCATCCCATTTCCTTCACTCTTGACAATGGAAAACCACAGAGGAAATGGAGTGTGACCCGTTTCCCCTTATCTGCTAAGTAGGGACAAGGAAACAGGGAAAGAAATACCCAAATTTAAGCTACTCTGGGTTGTTTTGGAGCCCCATCTGCACACTTCAGCTTTTCTTCCCTCACTTCCCAGGGAATGGAGTGAACAGTTGGGATCAGGGATGCACCAAAATACCATCATGCACTCAACACACCCTGACAGCAAATCCCAAGGCACATGAAATCCTTTCAGCAGCTAAAGTGGCTTATAAAAAAGGGGGAGAAAAATTTTTACACAGGCAGATAGTGACAGGACAAGGAGGAACAGTTTTAAAATAAAAGAGGGGAGATTTAGATCAAGACTCAGGAAGAAATTCTTCCCTGTGAGGGTGGGCAGGCCCTGGCACAGGGTGTCCAGAGAAGCTGTGGCTGCCCCTGGATCCCTGGAAGTGTCCAAGGCCAGGCTGGAGGGGCTTGGAGCAGCCTGGGATAGTGGAAGGTGTCCCATGGGAGGAGTCTGGAATGAGATTTCTCTTTAAGGTCCTTTCTAACCCACACCATTCAGTGAGTCTGTAATAATCCAGTTTGATGGTGCTTGTGTTGTGCTTTTGTTTGTGTGATGATGCTCTGAACCATCTGCACACTTCCAGCTTTGCAAAAAGCCACCAGCCCTATTTCAGGGACAGAGAGGGTTGCTTGATGAACTCTCCTGGAAAGCTTTCCTCACCATTTGTAGGAACTCATAATGCTGCACAGTTTCATCATCTCCGAGATCCCAGTAATAAATTTCAGCTATTTTCCCCCAAGGGACACACCAGGCACAACTACATTATTAGATTTGTTTGTCTTCAAAACAAACATGGTTCTGTTTTAAGGGCTCCCAAGTGCCTGGAAAAGATAAACTGTCACAGATCTCTAGGATCTCCCAAGAACATAAGGGCTTTTGCTACATCATCCCTTAAGCCTCCCCAAAGATAGAGAAAATTGCATTGGCTGACATTGAAATTCTTAGAATATATTTTTAAAAGATAAAAGGGAAGTAGCAAAGAAACCCAGAGTTCTGCTGCTAGTGCAGGTTCACTCTTCACAGTTGCCCAGGTGTGAAAAGAGTGGTCAGGGGTTGTCTCAATACACAAATGTGGCAGCTTCTGTACAGCTCACCAGGTACCAGTTGGAAAAGCTGTCATTTAGTAATAATATTGTTATTATTATTACTATTATTACTATTACTACTACTGCTAATAATAATAATGCATTGTCTATGCAAGCAGGATGTGACTGAA
The DNA here is from genome assembly GCF_017639235.1 of Corvus kubaryi. Taxonomy (NCBI): domain Eukaryota; kingdom Metazoa; phylum Chordata; class Aves; order Passeriformes; family Corvidae; genus Corvus; species Corvus kubaryi. The sequence continues at coordinate 55,908,808 of NW_024581137.1, read as the reverse complement.
CAAAAGGAAATATTTCTTCACACAGTTATTGTTAACTTGCAGAACTTGCAGAACGCTTCAGCTTGAGACTGTGGATGTTAAATGCTACACACAGATGCAGATATTTATCCAGAGTCCATCAAATGATGGAGGTTAGGGAGACACTAGCACAGGTTATTCCAGGCTGCCCCTGGATCCCTGGAAGGAAGTGTCCAAGGCCAGGCTGGATGGGGATTGGAGCAATCTGGGATAGTGGAAGGTGTCCCTGCCCATGGCAGGGGGTGGAACTGATGATCTTTAAGGCCCCTTCCAACCCAAACCATTCCGTGATTCTATTCTAGAATACTAAGAAACCCACTATGGCCATGTCCTCAGAGACATTTGACAAGCAGGTTTAGATTCAATCCACAGTGAAAAAACAAAAGAGTGTGATTTATCCTTACTTTTTTTTTGGTATCTTCTTTGCTAGATCTGTATCAAAGCCAGGACTTGATTGATTATAAAGCAAGCCAAAGGTTAAAAGCTCAGACTTTACTGTTCTCCTTGCAGACTGGCACATCTAGTCAGATGTCTCTGCCTAAACTGATTAAATTTAGTCAACCGTATCTCAGTAAGTCTGGCTTAGGAGGCTCAGGTGGGGACAGAGAGAGCACCAGAGCCACGTGCTTCACCTGTCCCTGCAGCTTTGCTCAAGCTTTCAGTGCTGCCAGATTATTCTGGTGTGACTTCCCATAACCGACTCTGTGCCATTTTGTAGCACTTCATCAACAGATTTTACAAAAATAATTTTGGGGAACATGGAAACTGAAAGCAAAGGAAGGGAGGAAGCATCAACCTCAGTGTCAGAGAACATGAGCTGCCTGTCATCCATCCTAACAAACAACTCTGTATCTGGGAAAATCAAAAAGGCTTGGACTGTTAATAACAAAAGGTTTGTCTGTTGAATGCAGAGAGGCTTTAATGTTATCACATTTTCCTGAAAGGATCCACGGGTTTGATGCTTCTCCATTGACCATGGAGTGGTAGAGCCTTTAACCTGCCAAGTCAGGCCCAAGTGGCAGTGTAAGCTTGAACTCCACGGCCTCCTGATCCCATTTCTTTTGCCCCGAGGACATTTGCAATTTCCTGTGTTCAGCAGAGACAGTCTGGTTTCAGTTTCCCAGAAGAGATCAATGATGTGTGCAGTTAAAGTCTGTTTTGACACGCACTAGAAAAACCAAGAATCCAAGTCGACAGTGCATGAAATTCACAGGTTTTTGAAAAATTTATTACTCTCAATGAAGTGAAAGATTTTGACTCACATCAGTTTAGAAAAGGTGTATATTCATTTAGATACAAAGACAGCAAAAGGGTCAGTATCTGTTTAGTTCTGAGAGAACACAAGAAGTTGGCAGGACATTGTAGATGTACAACAAATTCAGAGCTTTCATTTTCCTTCCTTGGCTTTTATTAAGGTGGCCAGCACAAATATAAACTGCTATGTGCTGTGTGTAATTTCCAGCACTTAACTCTTTGCTCTTCCTTTGGCATTATGGTAAAATTAATATCAGATTTTTATATTGCAACTTACATATTTACAATAAATTTGGTCTATACATTTATATTTTTATATATATTTATAGAATATAAATTTGGTCTATATAATTATATATATATACCAACAGTGCAGAACAGTCCAGCCACAAAACCTGAACTGTCTTTGACTACATTCAGTTATTCAAAAAATACCATTTTGCCCATTTTATTCTCAATAAGAATATCACAACTACTATAAAACTTGATTTCCCTGCACGAGTCAACTCAGTGGATCTGCAGAAGTGAGATGTCACCAGTATTCCTGAGAAACTCCAGGGTCAGAAAATCTGCTTTGAAGTCCTAGTAATGACATGATGGTGAGCTGGGAATTCATTTGGCATTTCTATAAAGACCAGACCAAATATGGTAATTCAGTACCACTGGCTGTTCTTTCCTCTTCTGCATTTTTGTGCTGCATCTCTGAAGTCCTGACTTTTAATTTTTTTTTTTTTTAAGGAATGTGAACATTTCCACTCCATTCAGGATATGTCATATCAGGCACTGTGACAATGAGAGAGGTAAAGAAGGACAGGCAAGAATCAACAACAACAACGACAGCAAATCTTCATTAAATCCTTCATGGATATGGGTTTACATCAACACAAAGATGAATTAGGGTGTGATTCAACTTTTGCCTAAGTGTTGTTTCTAAAATAATGCAAGAGAGGAGTTTAATCTGCAAGGTACATGAGATCACTCACTTCAAGCTGAATTATACACATTTTACTAATTGTTATGACTTCCAGTATTGGAAAGTTAGCTTCAAGAATGATAAATTGTTCTGTGAGCATTGCCAAAAGCAGCTCACTTTGTCATGGAAACAACACCATTAGATTGAGTCCCCGTTCTCACCAAGCAATGATTCAGCTGGTCAAACCAGGGCCAGGATTGCAAAATGTTGTGTTAAAAATAGAGGGGTTTGGGAAGGAGCTCTGATTGTCTGGATTTTCTTCCAGAACTGATTTGCATCATTGCTGAGCCCCACAACACCGGCTTGGCAGTCCAACAAGTTGCTGTCCCCAGAAAGGTCTGAGGTTTGTCACTTGACTGCATTTTTTGTCTTCTTGTGTAAATGGCACCCAAACCGCTGTGATTTCAAACTTCTCACTGAGTGAGGGGGTAAAGCCATTGGGAACTCATTCAAACCCAGCCACAATGGTGCAATCTGCAGCAGAGTTTGGATGCCATGGTTTAAGCAAATTGTGCAGGGAAAAAAAAAAAAACAAACACACCAGCAGAACCCGCTGCCAAGAAAAGGCATCGATCCCTTTCAGAGTGGCTGCTGTGAATTTAAGATATGGGCACCTTCTACCACTGATGGCTGCTGGAGAGATGCACATCCCACTGCAGATGAAAAAATAGCAGTAGCACATTCAACAGTTCCCTTCTCTCAGTGGATGCCTTCTGAAGTGAATGCTCGACAAAAGATTTGTGACACAACATGGGGTAAACCTGGTTTTGAGTTTGCCTGAACTGTCTTTTTGTAGTATCATAGAATTATGGGATGGCTTGGATTGGGAGGGACCTTAGAGATAATTTTTTCCAATTTTCCTGCCATGGACAGGGACACCTTCCACTATCCCAAGCTGCTCCAAGCCCCGTCCAACCTGGCCTTGGACACTTCCAGGGATCCAGGGGCAGCCACAGCTTCTCTGGGCACCCTGTGCCAGGGCCTCAGCACCCTCATGGTAAGAATTTCTTCACAATATCCAATCTGAACCTACTCTCTTCCAGTTTAAAGCCATGTCCCTTTGTCCTGTCAGCATAGGCTCTCATAAACAGTCTCTCTCCATCTTTCTTGAAGGTTCCCCAGTTGTAAATCCCCTCTTTGAGCATTGTGAAGCATTCCCAGGAGAGCTGAGGACTTCCATGGGAAGTATCATCTTGGATCAAACCAACTTATCCCTATCTCTAACAGCAGGTGATGCTTCTCAAAGCCTTGTACTGGCAAGGATGAACCACTCACTGGAAAAGTGATTAAAAATCCTGCTAGACATAATGTGCTTGAGATAAGAGTTTAACAGCCCTTCTGATCGCTGATTTTATTTCATAAAAATGGCTTTCTCCAGAAATTCCTGAGAATTTCTTCTCCAAAGATATAATTCTGAAGTACAACTCCCAGTAGGACAGGTTAGATTCTTCCTTCATTCCTCAGAGGCCAACACAGGGTAGAAAAGCTGATAATCTCCTGCCAGCATGGCAATCCCCACTTATTTTTCAAATTGTTCAAAGGAAAGGGAATTTAAGAAATCGGGGTCTACTCCCTTACAAAACTTTATGGGAAGATTCTCACCACTTTGAAAGCTTTTAATGTGGAGCAAAATTGGGTTGCATGGCCTCACTGCAGGAGATCAGGGGTCCAGGGCTTGCAAATATCACTGACAATCGCTTCCAAGGACACTTCCCAGCTCCTGACACAGGTTGGGACATGGCAGAGCTGTTGGCAAAGAGAACAGCCCAGTGGGGATCCAGGGTTTGGCCAAGTCTCTGTCACAGCAAGAGATTTCCTGGATGGGGGGTTACAGGCAAGTCATGCATATGTAAATTGCTGGAATTTGTGATTGACAAAGGAGGATATATAATGAGTATTTTTTTCCTCTGTGGTCAGACTGCTCCAGCCTCAGGTAACAATTTCAGATTTAACACAGAAGTTCAGATTGATCAATTAATAAAAATTACTGGAGAGGAAGTTGAAGGGTGGGATCCCTGTTTTTTAACACATCGTGCCCAGCTGAGAAATGAGGATTTATATTGACATAAATCTGGGATGAGATGTTCAGATTCAGCTGAACACCTGAAATGAGGGAGCTGAAATAGAAACACTTTGATTTCTGAGCAATCTGGGACACGTGGTTCATAGAATCTGAGGAACTGCTGATCCAGAGGGGTAAACCTGTAGGTGACCATGATCCTGCTTTCCCAGCTCCCAGATTTTCTCTGTTAGATCAATCTGCTGCCTTGGCAAAATGACTGGTTACTCTGAAGCCTGAAATTCCCATATAAACTCTGAACAGGGGGGTCCAGATGATCCTTAAGAAGGTCCCAGACCATCATTTTTACAGCTGTATTTTCTGTCAGCAACAGCAACGCAGAGGCACGTTCTCCTCTCCTATCTTCTCCAGAGGATTTTCAGGAAAGGTACACCTTTTTCACTCTTGAGGTAGCGCTGGCAATACAGGAATGTCCCCTGTTTAAAGCAGCCCTGGAACTCTGTATCAGCCGCCAGAGCAACCCAAAATCAATAGGATGTAAAAGATAACCTAAAGCTTTAACCTGCTTTTCCTGGTCTACAGATTTTGTGTTTAAAGCTTCAGTCCCTCCCACTCTTTGCCTTCACCCAGACATCCCTGTCTCTGGTGGCTTTCTCTGAATGATGGCAACTATCCATCACAGGTGTCTCCAGGGAGAATCATCATGGAAGCACAGGGTAATTCAGGTTGGAAGGGACCTCCGAAAGACTCCAGCTCAACCTTCCACTGGGAGCAGGGTCAGAAACAGGATTGGTAAAGCTTCTCAGGGCTTTTTCCACCCAGGTTTTGGAAAACTCTGAGAATGAGGACTGCACAACCTCGGTGGAGCTTACTCCAGTGCTTACCTCTCCTCAGGGTGAAAAGGATTCTCTCCAGTATGACCCTCCCTTGTTTCAGGTGACACACACAGTTCATTTTCCTGCCACACATCATGATGAGAGACCCGGCTCTTTCCTCCTCTTGGTCTCCTCATAGATAACATGAGGCTGCTACAAGGTTGCCCCCAAATTTTCTCTCCTTCCACCAGTAAAAAAAGCCAAATTTCCTCATCCTCTCCACACAGGCCATCTCGGTGTCCCTCCTTTGAACTTGCTGTTGTTGGCTGATGAATTTTATATTTTGAGGAGCCTAAACTGGATGTAATATTCCAGAAGTAGTAGATTTAGATTAGATATTAGGAAGAAATTATCTTTTGTGAGGGTGGTGAGGCCCTGGCACAGGTTGCCCAGAGAAGCTGTGGCTGCCCCTGGATCCCTGGAAGTGTCCAAGGCCAGGGCTTGGAGCAGCCTGGGATAGTGGAAGGTGTCCCTGCCCATGGCAGAGGGTGGAACAGGATGATCTTTAAGGTCCCTTCCAACCCAAACCATTCCATGATTCTGTGATTTTATAAGTGATCCATCAAGTGCGGAGTAGAAGGGAATAAACACTTCCTTTTATCTACTGACTTTGTTCTTGTTAATTCAGCCCAGGACACTGTCGGCCTTCTCTGCTTTCCTCAGGACTCATGCAAAGTGTGCAGAGTCAGGGCTCCCAAAAATACTTGTGTGGTTCATCACACTGCGTAGAACTGTTGGGGAGGCTCTCTGAGGGAATCTGTGCTAACATCAGGCCTCTCTCACCGCAGGGACATCGGGAAACAGAGAAGCTTTCAGGAGCTCTGCAGCTGTCGTGCTGCTGGATGCCACATTCATTTGCAAAGCCAGCTCTTGTCGCTACTTGTTACTATTTGCCCATTTATACTTCATTACATTTAAACAAAACCCTGAAGAGAAAAGGTCCCCGACAGGAAATTTGTTTTGTAGAGGCTCCCAGCAAGTTCAGTGGGAGCCCCATCTGAGTCACACTTGGAACAGGAACACATTGATGAGCAGCTACAGCAGGCTGCAGAAAAACTTTCTACGCACACACGCACATACCCTGCCCAGGGGAGGAAGCTTTAATTAATCTGCTAATTAAATTAAAGCTATTTGCCCTCAACTATCACACACGCTCTTCCCTTTGTCTTTTCCCTGCAGGCAGCTCCAGCGAGTGCCTCGTGCTGCAGATCTTACTCCAATATTCCCTAAAGGGGCTCCGGGAATGGGGAGAGCACTGGAGAACAGAGGCAAACAGCTTGTTACAGCAGTGGTAATTGGGAGTGCTCAAGCTTATTCTCAATTTTCCTCCTTCTTTCAGTGCTCAGAGACATTGGGTTGGGTATTGTGCTAAAGTGGAGGATGAAAAAAAAGTTCCCTCACTACTAAAAAACCCCACTGAGTTCCCAAAAAAATCAAATCTTTGCACAAAAGGCTGTACTTAGAGTTGTTTTCTCAGCAAACCTTTCTTTCTCCTTCTTGTTTCTGGAAGGTTTCATCACTATTTTGCTGTAAAAACTCAAGGAGGGGAATAAAGTTCATTTTCCTGAAGAAAAGAAGGGAGCAGAGTGAATGGGGTATCAGAGCACCAGCGTGGAGCCCAGCTAAAGGGATCAGAAAGGAAAAGATGGGGCAGCCACAGCTTCTCTGGGCAACCTGTGCCAGGGCCTCCCCACCATCACAGGGAAGAATTTCTCCCTCATATCTTATCTAAACCTGTCCTCTGTCAGTTTTAAACCATTCCCCTTTGTTCTATCACTATATGCCCTTGTCAAAAGTCCCTCTCCAACTCTTTTGGAGGCCCCATGAGGTGTCCTTCAAGTAATCCAGTTTAGGGGTAAGGAAAAATTTACTTGGAGTTTTAAAAGGTGATGCAACCTCCTCCATGGGGAAAAAAACCCCAAAACTTAAGCAACCAAACCAAACCAAACTGAAAAAGAAAACAAACAAACAAAAAAACCCCAAAACAAAACAAAACAAAAAAACCAAAACAATACAAATAAAAAGAGAAAAAACCGAAAAAATAAGAAAGGGGGGAAAAAAAAAAGGTGAGATATATTAACATATTACTGAAGCATGGCAGAAGATATTGAAACCGAATTTTCCACACAATAAAAAAATCCAAATTTTCCCCCTCTGAAGTCATTATCCACCGTGATCCTTCAGTCTGGGTTTATACCACAGAGAATGATACTAATGCCACTTTTATTAGGTAATCTAGCAAAGCAGAGTTCCTACTTTCATGACTGTCTGCCTACCGAAGGGCACCTTATCTCTGCTTTTAGGGCTGTCTCAATGCTGTGCTGCTGAGGAACAGCAGGAAACACCTCTCTCACAGCCAGTTAATGTTTTGGACGCTCAGTTTTGATCAGTATTTATGGCTTAAGTTATCAGGGTGAAAACAAAGAGAGACTTGCAGTGTCAGTGTTTGTTTCCTGCTGGCAACAAAAATGGGATCCCAAGGTGACTCGAGTGGCAGCAGATCCAGCACTGGGGAACCCCATCCCCATCCTCCTTCGTGGAAACTCTTATCTGTGCCTTATTTGTTCACCTTCAGCACCCCAGGCTGTACAGGCCAGCAGAAGTGCTGTGTACATGGTTGATCACCAGCATTCAAATATCTGGAAACAACTCTTGAACAGAAACTTTTCAATGCAGTTCTCAGGAAATAAAATCTCTGGTGGTACACAGTGATGTCCTGACAGTGAATAACCAAGCCCTGGGTAGATAAATCCCTGCCAGAGGAGTGATCAGTTCCACCAACACAGTTCCCCCACTGATGCAGCAGGAGGGATTTGGTATGTTTGTAATTCATAGTTGTTTAACCACACGTAGCATCTCTGTCTTGGGCATTTGTAAGCTTAAAAATGACAATTTAATGACATTTAATGATGCCCTGGACACCACTGAATGTAGGAAGACACATTACCTGTTTTATAGTGTTTGTCTCATTAAATGTTTTAATTTCTCCATTAATGCAGATTAACAAATAATGACTTTCAGCTGGAGATTTGGCCTTTGTCTTTAACCCTATAACCCTATATATTATAGTCATATCATTTATATTTTATATATATTATATTTTCAGAGCCTGAGAACATGCAGCTCTGGACTAGGATTATGCCTTTTGATCTGGTTGCAGCACAAATGTACCCCTCTCAAGGACATGCAATGAACAGGTGATGGAAAATAGCTTTGGACCTCAAGTCCCCATGCCTGATGTTTCAAAGGAACAATAAAACCACAAAATTCTTTCAGAGATGCCATAAAAGAGAGGCCCAGACTCACAGCCAGCAGGGATCTGTGTATTAGCCACAAAAAACCCAAAATAAGCAGTAATTAATTACTGACATCTTCACAAGAGCTTGAGAGACAGGGAAACACAATCACACCCAGCTCCTTTCTTCAATTACAAGAACTGAATTCCAGAACATCTCAGACAAGGTATAACAATTAGAGGGGTTTTCTTTTTACACATTTTGAAAAATTCAGACACATCCACCTCAATCCATTTTGTGAGGAGTTAGGAAGAGCAGATACAGGAGGAGAGCGGAGATGGAACCAGGAAATGACCAGAAAAAAAAAAGACAGATGAAACCACTGGTCCAAATTACACTCAGGGCAAAATATCCAGAAATGTTTCCTACTAATATCTGGAGCCTTCCTACACCCTAGAAAACATTCCCTGGTTGAAGCTGACCCTGAACACTCACGATTTTAATTTTTTTTTTTTTTTTCACATAGCTAGGGAATGGGATCCCCAAAAGTTGAGATTTTGGAAAGGTAAAAATTTGGACTAGAATGGAACAACATAGTTGAGAGCAGGTCTTGCTGCAGGTGTGTTACACATCCAGCTTCCTCGTTCTCCTTTCCAAATTTTTTCCTGTTTTTTTTTCCCTTTCCTAACATTTTATGTATCAGTATCATTATTTATTATTGCTGTATCAAGAATATTCTGCCATTGTAAACTCTAACTTAAAATGCTTATGAACCATGATGTAAAAATGCAACTTACTACTAAATCCTGCAAGAAGCGCATTTCCTATCCGTGTGTGAGTCCTTATCCAAAGGCTTTGCTTCATGTGGCATCAGGATAGGAGCATAAAATGTGTGCAAAAATGAATTTATCATACATGCACTGCTCATGAGACCTTCTTAGAAAATCCTACCAGTGATCACGCAACATTTCCTGAGCCTAACCTCTAGGAGGTTTCGAAAAGTTCAGAAATGTCTTACGAAATATCACTGCAGAATTACTAGAAAACAAACTTAAACCAACAAAACCCAGTGCCAGATTGCATACCCGCCCTCAAATCTCTATTTTACTCTTATTTCACTGTGGGGTAGGGTTTGATTTAAGGAGGGACGACATGCAGGGACTGAGATGGTCTTCTGTTACCAACAGATCTCCCCCTTAAAGGGTGACTTCATTCCAAACAAACCAGCAGGACTTGGATGCATTTCAAACCCTGACAGATAAGCCACAGGTCTCACTGTCAGAGCCTTGTCATGACCCAGATTCTGCTCCAACATGTTCTGCCTTTTGTGCTACACAGAAATTTCCTCAAAGGGACACATCACTAAATAAGGACAGATTCGGGGTGGATTTTATTAACCTGGCAGTGCAAGTCCTGTTGTCCTCAGCTCCAACAAGGTGCAGCAGTTAATCTGCATTTAATAAAAAGTTCATAAAAAGGCATTTCTGAAGTGTTGGCAGGTACAGGGACATTGTGGATGCAGAACTGCTGGCACAGGGGCTCTCTCCCAGGGTAGCAGATGCCTCAGCTGTGCTGTTTGCAGCTGACTGCAATGCCCAGGCTTTGAGACTCAGATCCTTTTCCATACTTAAACAAGAGAGAATTTTTCTTTTTCAGGAAAGGGAAAAAGAAAAAAAAAAGGCTTTAGAGCCGAAGTATAAATGGTTACAGCTCTACTTTACAGATAAGAAGTGCTGGCTGATACATTCAAGCGTCTCTTCCCCAATTTAATGTGCTAAAGGTGTAGTAAAAGTGTCAATAACTTGGCACCCTGGAGAAAGAGGTGAGAGTTCTGCTGGGGTTTTCGTGCATGTCATATTAATGGGGTCCTTGACTGTTGACTAAGAGAGCCCAATCTTATGTATTTGAGCTTGAAAATGCTGGATACTACTTCCCCTGTGACATGGAATTACAGAACATGCTCAGTTGCAAGGGGCTCGCAAGGACCATTGAGGACCTGCACAGGATGTCCCAAAAATCCCACCAGGTGAGAGAGAATTGTCCAAGTGTTCATTGAGCTCTGTCAGGCTTGGTGCCATGACCACTTCCCTGGGAAACCTGTTCCAGTGCCAGACAAACCTCAGATAGAAGAAACTCTTCCTGACACCCAACCACATCATAACCTCACTGACAGTGGTTCTGCAATCCTCAGCCATCCCTGATGTCCACATGCTTTGATGTGTCTTGATGTTTTATCCACCCCAGCAGCACAAGCCAAATTTTGCCTCTTTCTCAGTGGTGGCTGCTGAAAGCCACACAAAAATTGCAACCCAACCTCAGAATACCTTCCCTGGCTGGCAGGGCGGCCATGAGTTCATACCTGTGTCTTTTTCTTAGTACACCAAAACCTCAGAAGAGGTTGCTGCTCAGTTTCAGCTGGATATCCCCAATAAATGCCTGCCCAGGACCTGAAGTGCCCAGAATTTCTCATTATTGACCTTTAACAGTTTCATTTTCACCTTCCTGCTCATGTCCAGGTGCTAATTTCTCTTGTGCTGGTGAATTTCCAGTTACAAAAAAAACTCAGTTCCACCATGTACTTTAATTTTACTTCCCAGGGAGTCTAGGCACAGGCTGAGAGAGCTGGGGGTGTTCACCTGGAGAAGGCTTCAAGGAGATATTTGAGCCCTTTCCAGTGCCTAAAGGGGCTCCAGGAGAGCTGGAGAGGGACTTGGAACAAGGGATGGAGGGATGCAGGAATGGTTTTAAGCTGAAAGAGGGCAGGGATGGATGGGATATTGGGAAGAAATTGCTCCCTGGGAGGATGGGGAGGCCCTGGCACAGGGTGCCCAGAGAAGCTGTGGCTGCCCCTGGATCCCTGGCAGTGTCCAAGGCCAGATTGGACAGGGCTTGGAGCAGCCTGGGATAGAGGAAGGTGTCCCTGCCCATGGCAGGGGGTGGCACTGGATGGGCTTTAAGGTCCCTTCCAACCCAAATCATTCCATGATTCTGTGATTCTCTGACTATTGTCCATCTAGAGCCAGACATGTACAATGGAATAAAGACATGCAGAGCATTTTTTCTCCACTCATTTAAAAAAAAAAAAAAAAGGAATATAGTTCCAAAGCCCTTGAAATGGTAATGTTAAATTGTGGTAATGTTCTAATTTATTCAGATTGAAGTTAACAGAAAGAAAAAAGTTTAATGTTCCAGGGAGAATGACAGGATCAGAAATGGGAGCAGCTATTTTGGCTGCTTTGATTTCCCTGCTCTCAGAAGCAAACATTAACACATGTAAAAATTCTCTGTATAATACATGCTGAAGAGAGAAACAGAGCAGGGATTCCTCTGCCAGGAGAGCAAATTACTGTCATACTTCAGCTAAACAAAGATGTGAAAGCAAAACTGGTGAAACCTCTTTTATATTGTCCCTCACGGATTATTCTGGGTGATTCCAGTATGTTAACTCATTTATTTGATCCTCAAGATTACTGAGTTCAGAATTTCTACATTACACCTTTGATAAGAGATAAATATTTCACATTTTCACACGTGGAAAAAAATCACAAAGCTCTGAATAATAAAAACAATGTCCCAAAATGCCAAAAAGCCGTACTGAGAACAGAGTTTTCTCTAGATTAATGTTATTCATACACATGCCTGTCAAACTCCCCTTTTTTCTTCCTTGCAATACATTAAATAGGATTTAATTCTTCCCCAGTTTTAAGAGTTATTTTACAACAGCTTCTGCCAGCTTCTGCTTGGTGTTTGGTTTTTTTCCCAGATCCATGAGCACAGCTGGAGAATTGCCACTGCACATTGCTCAACATCCCAGAGCTGCCCTCTGCAGCAGCACTGTGCAGTGGGAGCTGACCTCAGTACAAGATGAGCCACCCCTAAAATAACTGATTGTCATTCACAAGGTGGCATTTTGGATTTTGTTAACAGAGCTGTGGGAAAAATCCAGGGATACAAAAGGGAAAAGAAGTTTAATCTCTATCTTTGTAGTCCCTAAATTCAATAGCTGCACAATTAATGTTGCAACCAGTAGGTTACAGTGTGAAAACCAATGGAAAATAAACTTTATTATTTTTTGTCCCCATCTACTGCTTTAATTCACAGAAAAAAAAATTCCTTGAATATTAAAATAGAACCAGCAAATAGTTGGATTAATCTAATAAATAAACTGCTGTGGAGAAGGGAAATGTAAATCAATGCAAAATGAAGGCACTGCTTTGCAACAACACCCAGGGTATCCCCAGCTGCTCTGCCATGTGCTATCCATGGATATGGATTTTGGGGGTGAAAATAATTTAGATACCAGCCCAGGTACAAAGAAGTGTGAGGGAAAAGGCAGAAAAATAGAGATGTTTGATCATCACTTCAGTGCAATGAATTAATGACCTGAGGTCGTGTTTCACTCAGATCCAAGTGATGAAATTTTTTAATGGTCTGAGCTGCAAAAGAGACGGAATATACAACACAACATTCCTTTTATTTTTATTTCAGGATAGCTGAAGATATAAAGCTCAGAATGTCTGAAAGCCAAGTGTCAGCCAGAGCTCCTCACCCCTGCACAGATCTCCAGGCAGGATGTGCTTCTCCACAATGCTGAGAGATCAAACTCCTTGTACGTCACACATCTACCCTTGGCACCTCCACTAAGGCTTAAGCACACCTTGGCATCCAATGGATTCCTCTTTCCACACCTTTCAGGGACAGGGCAGTGCTGCTGGTCTCTGACACAGGGAACTGAGTAGCAAGAAGCTGCAGAATTGCTCAAATCAAGCACCAAAAGGGTCAATAAGAACATTGACCCTCAAGCTCTCATGGTTCGGGTTACTGCTCTAATTGCCAGTCATCCTGAAGTGCCAGACACTTGAATTAGCTGTTAGATTAAAAAAATTAAAATAAATTTGTTGTGTTCTTTGAACAGCAGCACAAGTCATGAGCCATTGGTCACATGGAGCAGTGTCTCTCAGATCACAGAATCCCAGAATGGTTTGGGTTGGAAGGGACCTTAAAGACCATCCAGTTCCAACCCCGACACCTTCCACTGTCCCAGGCTGCTCCAAGCCCTGTCCAGCCTGGCCTTGGACACTTCCAGGGATCCAGGGGCAGCCCCAGCTTCTCTGGGCACCCTGTGCCAGGGCCTGCCCACCCTCACAGGGAACAATTTCCTCCCAATATCCCATCTAAATCTCTCCTCTTTCAGTTTAAAGCCATTAACCCCAGTCCTAAGATGAGCTCCAGTTTGGATACTCTTCTGTCTAACAAGTTCATTAAGTTTATTGTGAAATTTATCTTTCTGTTTGAAATTAAGAAAAAAGTCCCTGCCTAAACATCTGCACGAAACTGTTAGAAAATTGTTTTTTCTGAGAATGTGGTTCTGTCAAATTTAGTTGAATCAACCAACAGCATTCAGGTTTTAAGGGTACGTGGATGACATGGAGGAATGGGAAGATAAATATATATGCATATATGTGATCATATTACTCTGCTTTCCTTAGGGTTTTAAAAGCCCTTCAGCATCTTTCAATCCATTCCCACCGATGCTGCCTGTCTGTACAAAATTCCTGGCTCTCCCACAGCTGCTCTGCAAATGAAGTGTTCCTGGGAATGCCTACAGCTACAGCCACTTATGGGATGAACAGTAAATTCATCATTTTGGGAGGCAAACGTTTTAAACTGAAAATACACAGTGAGAGTCGATAGTCATTTTAAATGAGATGCAGTTTGTTCACCTGCATTAGTTCAGACACAATAAACACCATATGATGCCCAAAAGGTTTAGATTTTGCATAGCTGTGTTGCTGGAAGAGCTACTAAAATGGACTTAGATTGAAACTACACGAGAATTTAATTTCTATTGCAGAAATGGCAAATTTGCCATTTGTTGTATGTTTTTTAAATAATGGAGCAAATTATCATAACTGGCTAACAGAGATCTAATAACTAAAACCAGCTCAGCCAGAGGGCAGCAGGAAAAAGAACATTTTAATATCTCTGAGGAAGCGAAAACAACATTCTACCCTTGAGCTTTAGCAGATCTCTAATCCTATTCCAATCTACATTTTGCATTATCTGTTATCTTGAAAGCCCTCAGCAAAGAAGAAAGCAGAAAGTGAAGGTCTGAAATAGTTTTATGGCAAATAGCAAACATGTTCAGATGCGGCTGTCAGGGAAGAATAATTAAAACCAAATTAAAATCCTTGGACTGCCCCTTCCCAAATGTGCAAATATCAGTAGGTGAAATTGTTGACAAACTGTTTCAGCTGTCTTCAAACCAAAGCAAAGCCTGGATTTAGCCTAAATAACCCCTGAATGACACATTTTGGTCACAGATTCTGAGCTGGAGAGAGCCTGTGGGGCCAAAATCATTGGAAAAGAGGACACAGCAGATAAAGTGTTTTGTTCTGTCTACAGCTCTTAGGGAATTAATACTCTCTTAGAGAAGTTTGCACTCCAAAAGAAGCCCACTGAGCAAGAAAAGAGCACGGCAGAAATGTGTTATTGGGAAGGGCAGGAACAGTGAAATCCTTTATCACTTTGAAATCCTCAATAGAAATCCAGATATAAAGGAGGCTGGAACAGTGAGGTCAGGGACTGAACACGTACAAAGGTTGGGAAAGCATCAAACTCCCCAGCACACATTAAATCTGGCCAAAAGATGTTCCTTGAGACTATTTTCCCTCAACATGTTGATTGGATTTACAGTCTAAACCATATTGATAGCCAAAAAAAAAAAAAAATCCACAAGCAACTGGCATTTGTTTCTTTTGAAAAGAGCTGAGGAGTTTTAAAAAGTGTTCATTTCCATATTGTTTCTTGTCTGAAGAAAAAGTGGATTCAGAAAAAAAAGGGAGAATAAGTGGTTGAAATTGAGACTGGATTCTTTGAACTCTACTGGAAATAATAATTCTATGAAAGCACTACAAAATATTTTAAAATATTGTTCTGTGGGGAAAATATTTTCCCTGTTCTGTTTAAAATAGATCTTCTTTGGATTTGGGGTGTTTTTTATAATGAAGTATTTAATTTTATAATCCGAATTATTTAATGGATGCATTTGCCATTTTTCTTTACTCCAGACACAAAGATCCAATGGCATTTGCCCTCACCCATACAAGAACACACATTTAGTATTCAATTTTTAAAATGTGTTCCAGGAAGCAGCAGTGGTAAACAGCATTTGGGATAACCTTACAAACCACCCTACCAAGATGAGTCACAAGATACTGAAAATATAAGACAATCAATTGGGCAAGGGTGAGTTTCTGTCATCTATTCATGATGCACATAACATTTATAAATGCTCAATAAAAATGAGGTTTCAAAAAACTAAAGAAACCAAAGTCTAGTGTAAGGTAGTTTTTGAGGGCCCTGCAGTAAAGAGAGCATTAGGGGGATTTTAGGATGGGTTATACCAGTATCTAAAGGTGTTTGTCCCTTGACACTGAGTAGAGAAGAATTATGATTATATATTAATATAGATAAATATCTTAATCTGAGGCCCTGGCACAGGGTGCCCAGAGAAGCTGGGGCTGCCCCTGGATCCCTGGAAGTGTCCAAGGCCAGGTTGGACAGGGCTTGGAGAAATCTGGGATAGTGGAAGGTGTCCCTGCCATGGCAGAGGGTGGGACTGGGTGGTCTTTAAGGTCCCTTCCAGCCTAAATCATTCAATGATTCTCTGATTCTAATCCAGACATCCAGCATTTAGGTGGCTAATTACTGCTCTAAGTAAATTTCCTGACTTATTTAGGTGCAGAACTCAGCTCTAACATGCACAGGGAAGTACAGAAGCAGCACTGATGCATTCATGTTGTCCTTTAAGGAAAAACTGGCATGAAATAAATGTATCACAGAGATCATCAGATTTTAGTAGAGACAGGATCCATATCTTCAAAATCTGCACTTCCAAGTCATTTTCATGGGGAAAATAGACCTGAGAGAAACACAACTTCCTTTTCAGGAGCATAAGTCACTCTGGAGTGAGCAATTCACCCCTTGCCCAGGGAAACAGAGAGGGGTTTGTGCAGCTGGTTCTGTGCCCTTGCAGTGACAGCAACACTTGGGCTTTAGGGCTGGCAGTTCTTTCTAACAGGCCTCACAGATTTTGGTTAAACAGCCACATTGTCATGGCTTTGGAAAAGAGCCCTGGAAACCCCCTCAAGCCTGGCAGGCTTTGCCTTACATCAACTTCCCGACCCCACAGCTGTGCTCAGGACACCTCTGGAAGTTTGGTCTGGAGAGTTTCACCCCATCTGCTCCCCCAGGAAAGCTTTGAGCAGCACTCCCTGATCCCCAGGCAGGGCTCAGTCCTGCCACAGGACACACATCCACTCTGAGAAGCAGCAGAGCTCATTTCACACATTGGGAAAAAACCCTTTATTGCAAGCCCTGCTGAGAGGGGCAGGTGGGAATACAAGAGACCAAATCCCTAATAGAGGAATAGTGCTGTAAATGTGATTTTTTCATAGTTTTGTCCTTTCTTCCTGCTCTTTTGCTTCCATTTCCCCCTCCTCTCCATGCAGCTTTGGTTCTGCATCACAGCTCTCCCCTCAAGCTGCCTGCACAGGAAATCCTCCTGGGCTGCACACTCAGCAAACCCAAGTTGCAGGCAAGCAACATTCTTGCTAGAGACTTGAAAAATATCCCTCCAGGAGCTGGATAATAACAGCTGAGCAACAAGAAAAACCACTGATTCTGATTTTACTTTTTTTTTATTTATTTACAGGCTCCTTTTTAAGAACTCCTCCTAACGCCCAGTTTGTTGTTTGACTGCTCATCCCACTCTCCTGCAAGCTCATGAACTCAAAACCAGCAGGGAAAAAAAATCACATGAACGTCCTTATATCAGTGTTGTCATCATTTTATTTGCCTGTCACAGAAATTATTGCTACTTCCAGAGGGCAAAAAAGTGAAGACATTAATGTAATATACGGCAACTACTTTTTGCTTTGTTACCTGCTGCCTTGCATTTCTAAGACTGGGATTTCTTGTCTGTCTAAAGGAAAGTTGTGGTAGATACCTGTGTTTTCTCACAGTGTTGTGAACCACATTTTGGTAGAATATGTGTATTTTTAGACTTTTTTTCTCCCCTGTCATTTATCTTTTGTGAAAATCAGCTTAATAAGCTTAAAAAGCTTCAAGACCAGGTTGAACTGGGCCCTGAAAATCCTGGTCTAGTGGGAGGGGTCCCTGCTCAGGGAAGGGGGAGTTGACATTACCTGACCTTTAAGGTCCAAAATCATTCTATAATTCTATGAAAAATGTTTTAATCAGATGTCTTTCTTTAGCTTCTGCAATAACTCGTACTGGCACCTGAAGTGCCCAGGTGAGGTTACAAGAGCCAGTGCACCAGACAGAGCAACCAACGCAATATCCAGGGCTCCCACCACCTTCAGGAGTGTAAACACATTGAGTTTTCTCAGAAAATAACCCCAGAGACTTAGAGAAATCTCAGGTGGAGACATCACCCTGAGAGAACTCTCACTCCGGCACTCTCTGTAAGTCCCTATCCCACCTAAGTGACGGGATAATGAACATCTGGAACTTGAAATCCTAATTTTTGTGCCTCAGAAAGGTGCTTGAAGTTGGTTGGTATCAAGGCCTCTGTGCTTTTACCAAACTGCTCTTCTCAGATGATTTTTTGTGATACCAGAATTCTGAGCCTGCTCTTTGAAACTGCTCTACCCAGTATTACACATCCCAGGACTTTGTTTTTCTCTTTTAAACAAGGCTTTTAAGAGGCTGCTATTTTCTGCTGCTTGCCCCCAGCACCAGCTCCTCCTATTAAAAGGGAAAAGCTACAGCAGCATTAATGCCTTGGTTAGCTGAGTCTTTGTCTCCTGTGGAGAACATTCCCAGCAGCTCCCTGGCTGTGTTTGTACATATTTATATTTTCATTCCATAAATAACAGGGAAGTCCCGTGCAACTGTGCACTGTGCTAGAGAAACCTACAGAGAGCTTGACTTCTCTAACAGGGTTATGAGATGCTACAAATCACCAGGCAGGTAAGCTCATTAAAAGCTCTCTCATTAAGCCCTGGAATGGAAAGAATAGTTTGTTTAAAGAGCAGGGACCAACCCAACCGTTTATGTTCGTGCCTGAGGAGCCTCACATTTGGGCTGCACTTAAAAACACTGCAGGCTGGGAGGGAAACTAGCAGAATATCGTGTCTGAATACACTGTGTCTCATCTTTTAAAAAATAACAGAGGCTGGAACGTAGATGATTCTATTTGAAGGCAGCCTGGCACTGGAAGTGACAGCCAGGGATGAATAATAGAGGATACAGAGAGTTCTCTGCTCTGTAGCCTTTACACACCCTGGGAAGATTGAGAGATACTACCCTCTCAGCAAACAAACAGGGGCTGAGCAAACACTTCAGTTTCTATCCTCACCTCTTCACGAATTGCTTAAACATTATCAGATCCAGATCAGATCCAATCTCTGCTCTGTGAGGTGCTGCCAGTACATCCAAATCTGTATTTGCCCATCTGACTCTCACTCAGGGATCACACTTCAGGGTTGTTATACAAGAGGCTTCACTTACACCTTCCCTTTTCCACATTTTTATTTTAAAGGAGACAGTAACATTCTTCCCAGCTACTCAAACATTGCGCAGAATATTCTCCCACTGGAAACATTTAAGCTTAGCAATATTAAATATGTACCCACAAGAAATTCCAAGTATTAGGTGAGAAATACATCTGATCGAATTATTCCAGACACTTAGAACACCTGCATTGCAGTTACATTTAGAATTCAGTTCATACACCAAGCCAACTTTGTGAGTCATGAAACTCATTGTTTCTCAAGTACATTTGGAACCAGACAAAGGAACAATGGTTTAGGATCCTTTCTCCTCCATAATTTTATGATGACTTTTGTTAATATTTTCCAATTAAAAAACCCCAAAACATTACCCAGCGTTATCACAGATGGATGGAATGTGAAGTCAATCAAAATGACAGTGAAAGTGAATTCACTTTTCACTTTTTAGAATGGTTGGGTTTGGAAGGGACCTCAAAGACCATCCAGTTCCAAGCCCTGCTATGGGCAGGGACTCCTTCCACTATCCCAGATTGTTCAGAGCTTTATCCAAAGCAAAGAATGGGAATGACTGAGAGGAGGTGAGCCAGCTGAAAGAAGTGGGTTAAAACCAGCCAAAAGAGCAACACAGGCATTTAAATCTAGGAAAGCACTTAAAATGGGGGGAAAAAAATAAAGCTCAAGAATTCCTCTAAAGGCCTTGCAAGCATCATGGTGCCTTCAGTCCCAAGTGGTTCATAGGTTAGGTCAATGCAGAGCAGCTGTTGAAGACATGAAAAACTGAATCACCCTTGACTCTGACAGTTAGAACTGGCTTAAAAATGTTCATTTCTAGTTATTTCTTAGCATATTCTCTTCTTGTCATCTGGTCAGAGCCTATACTTGAAGCCAGCTGGAATTTCCCATTCATACTTGGTTCTCTTTTTTTGCCTTTTCTTGGTCTGTTCATGGATGTGGACGTCAGTTTGGGGGCTTTTGTGGCTAAAATGGGTCTGACTATTGGTAGAGCCAAAAACTACACATCCAAGCAGGTCTGAAGATCCAGGAGCTCATACGGGCACTCTGAGGAAAATGGGATCTATCCTGACTCCTGAGTCCAGGAGCTCTCCTTGGGAGTGACTGGAGATTCCCTGAACAGCACCAGCTGTGCTTAGAGGAAAGCATTATCAACCCAGTTTTTTCCAGGAACTTTCTGGAGTCAAGGATGACTTTCAATTACTCTATTTTTTTTTAAAGTCACATCCACTCCCTTGCTAGAAAATTGGAAAATCTGCATGACAGGAAAGTGCCAATTTGAGGTCACCAGCACAGCGCACTAGAGATGGTTTGAAGGGAAAGGGTGTGCCCCAGTGGAGAGAAATGTGTTACCACAAGCACCGCAAAAGAATTGCAGCAAGGGAAGAACCATGAATAACATTATATCATTCCTGAAATTTGGTCTGTGAAAAGAACTGTAGGGATTTAATAAGAAATGAATAATACACAGAAATTGTTGTATAATCTCTGTGGTGGGCTCTGTGTGTGCAAATACACAAATTCACGTGTGTTAAATGGTTAACTTTAATATCTGGATTCCTGCAAAAGACTGCAGTAAAATCTTATATTCATAAAAAAAGATCACAAACTTTGCAGAAGCAGCAAATAAAAAGCAGGTTTCTTCTTATTAGCTCTGGTTTGTTATTTGGTATTTCATTAAGAACTGTTCTTTCCACAAGCTGGAGCTGATCACTAATTATCCAGCTCAGCAACCACAGTTATGTCCTGAAACGTGAGCAATTGGGAATTTGCTGTCCTTCTCCATCTGCCAGGAAGGTCACCCATCTGAGAACTCAAGGGATTTGTTCATTTATTTCCCTTAATTAAAAACTGTTCACCTCTAAATAACAAGACACCTTTTGAAGGTCTCAAGCTGAGCACCTAAAATCTTGAAATATTGAAGGTTGTTGGCCATTTAACAAAAATGCCTTTTATCTTTTGACTCATTTAATTATTTTGGTTGCAATCTGGAAAATATGCTTGCATGGCCAGGAATTCAGCTTTCCAGTTTCTCCCAGGGCAGGATGGATCCATGTCACCAGAACTTCTGTGTCTACAAAAAACAGCATCTGAATTTGAGCTAAACTCCCTTTACAGTCAGGAATCTCACATGAACATCAGAGCCTAAATCAGGTTAAGTCTGGGGATTTTTCTCCCTCCCCATTAGTTCAGAGGAAGTTTACTGTAGTAATTTTAGAGATACATTATAAAAATTAAACACAGTCAGTTTTTATTAAGTAATCATTTCTATCTGACCAGGAAATCTAAGGAATACTCACAGGAGCCATGCTCTAGAAAAAAATTCCAAGACCAGATATTTGTATGTAAAGGACTGTATTATCTGGATGAACACAAGCATGGTACCAGTGCCAATCCAATTCTTTAGAATTTAGCTGAATTATGCCACATTTCAGATGTGCAGTGAAATGAAGTGGACTCTAAACAAGAGCCAAAGGGAAAGAAAATGTATTTTTGTGTGCCAAAGTCAAGACAAGTTCCATGTGCTGCCTGCTATGCATTGGAGAAGACAGGCCACAAAATCGATACACAAGAGCAAAAAACTCTGCAAAAACTTCTGAAAAATGCTCTGGTCACACCACCAGCACATTAAATAGCTGTCATTTAAAAATAAAATCAACTAAATGTCACAAATTCTTTCAGATACCTGGCTATTAAAGCGTAGTAACATGAACATATCCATGTATTAAGCAATGTAAAGCATTTGCATGGAAGTAGTAGAAGGCTCTGAATGGGAATGAGCTGGAGGATTTAAATCCTGGTGCTATTTGTAACTGATTCCCTGTGAGCAGTGCTCCTGGAGAAGAGCTGAAAAGCAAATTTGTGATCAATGGTTTAACACAGAATTGTGCTGAAATGCAACAAGAGGTTATTGCAGGGCTTGTGTACAATTCCTCACAGCTACAAAAGGAAAAAAGAAAAAAATCTATGTTCAGTGGTTTTATGGCTGTTATGTGAGGAGAGATCCAGTCACCGTGTGCAGGGACAATGGAGAGGGAGAGCTACAATCCCCAGATGTGCTAACACTGAGTTATTAATGGGAGAGCACATTGTTTAGTAAGTAAAGACTTGTGGGGAAAATTAATCCCTGTCATCTTCATAAAGAGTCGAATATCTTCAGAAAGATGATGAATTACTTTAAGTGCCTTTGGGATCTTTAGGGGCCCAGTTGTATTGTTTCCTAAAATTGCTCCTCTGAAAATGGAGGCCTGCAAAAGCACTGCCTGGAATATCTCAAGGTTTAGGTTTCACAGGGGGGCATGAAGTGAATCTCTAATTTTAACCCCTCTGTCTGGAAAAAAATATTCTTAAACCAATGGATTTGAAACAGGAGACCCTTTTTTTTTTTTTTTTTCTTTTTTTAATTATTACTTCATTTTATTTTGAATTTCGGATAGAAACAGTGAAGGAATTCCCTCAAGAGATGGACATGCCCTTCTCAGGATGAGCAGTGATCACAGTCCTAATTCATTAACAAAGGAGGCTGGAAAAGTCTTTAACCCAAACCATGAGACCACCCAGAAAAACCCAGAATCAGTGTCAGCAGCAGATCCTTCCCTCTTGGCTAGTGCTGGCCTTGAGAACATATATTTATATCAGAGCAATGCAAATAAACCTATTTTTCCTTACCATAGGAAGCAATACGAGGCTGAAGAAGCAGATCTTCCAGTTGATGGCCATCTTCTCTCTTAATTTTGCACAAGTTTTGCTCGTTAACACTGTGATTAGGGCTGAAGCACAGGCTCTCTGCAGATATTTTGGTTGAGGTCTTCACATCAAGGCTCAGATCTCTGCAGAAAAAGAGGAAAATTATTATAAATATGGAAACCACGGAGAGAATGAAAAAGAAATGGACAGAAAACAGGGAATCCAACATTTGAACTGCAAGTTGCACTTAGCAGAGATCAAACAGGCTTTTGCAGATTTTAAAGATGGTCTTGGGTATCTAATTTAAGGCCAAGGACTTGTCTGTATGATCAGTAACTTGTGTCAAAGAAATACTGGAACAGGTTCTGTAGCTGCAAAGACCTAAATTGCACCCAGGGGAGAAGGAAGGGTGGATTACTGTGAAGAAAAAGGACCTGGCTGCTTCATCTCTGATTTTGTGGTTTGCCTTTCCTGATTTTCAGTAGTGTCTTAAAAGCAAAACTGTCCAGGGCTTTTTAGGGGTTGTCTGGTTCCCAAGATAGTTTGTCCAGATAACAAAATCCATTACCAGACTTGTTAATAACCTGTTAAGAACCTTGTTAAGAACCTTTCTGAGAACTTGGCAGTAGAGGGGCAAAGGAATGAACTGAGTCTCAGGCTAAAGAATTCATCCAGGACATAATCAGGATTGACTTACATGGACAACAATGTCATTCATATTTGTGACCTACACCGCTTGGTCTCTGCCCAGAAAGAATTGAGGACTGGGGGGAAGGTGTTTTAAGATTTGGATTTATTTCTCATTATCCTACTTTGATTTGTAAAGGAGTGTTTTGTGAAAGAACTTTTAGAACCAAAGGACACCCAAGTTTTATACTGACTGCAACACGCTGCCAGGACATCAGCATTTAGAAAGGAGAGTCTTTCAATTAAAAAATAAAACAGGAAAATTAATCCCTCTCTAAATTTTGGGAGAACAATGATTCATGAAATTCACTCTAAACTGATCTATTTTCTTCCATCCTCACTTGATCAGTCACTCACGCTCTGTTCTGGCATGGAATCTAATTACTTAACTGTACTTCTGATGGTTTATCAAATAATGAGCAATTGACAAGATCTCAGCTGAGGAGGACAGCAAACATCCCTGGTGACATTCAGCCGTGAGGACTTGGAATGCCATTAACAGAAGCACGACAAAACCAGACAGACGCATTAGCAGCTACTGGATTTGAAATTACTTCCTGATCATTTGCACTCCTGTGTGCAGCTCAGTCCAGAAAAGCCAGAGAGGGGTGTGGAAGTTGAATTCTATCCTTTCATTCTGTCACTGTAATTCATCAGGAAATTATTAAATGCAGGGGAAGGGTGGGAGATGCCTGACTAAAAGATGGGTAAATACAAATACCCTGGGGGAAAGTGGTAACCTTTACAAGACCCTCTTTTCACTTTAACCTGGTATTCCCTAGGTTTGAAAAGTGGAGGGTGGGTGTTTTCTGTCTCGTCTTGAGATTCAAAGGAGCTTCTAAAGAGACAAGAACCTCTGCAAACCATTTCATGGCTTTTCTTCCACATATTGCAGGGAAAATAAAAGAATCTACTTAATTTTTTTCCCTTCAAAGTAGTCATGGAAACCTGCACCAAATACTGGGCTGAGGCCTTCATGTCATCCACAGAGACTGGAGTGTTTATTAGGGAATAACAGCTCCCAGAACTTCTGCCCTGGACCTGCAGCAGAACCTTTTATATTGTTTAGCTGTTCCTGGCAGGTAAGTTATACATATATTCAGAGTCCACCTATTACTAAAAGCTACTTATCTTTATTATCAATTAAAGGGTAGTTATCTCTATTACCAATTAAAGCCCAGCTATCTCCCAGATAAGTACTATCACCCATATTATACTAGAAAAATAAACTTTTAGAAAAAATATAGGCAATACTGATAAAGCATGACCACTCAGTACTGAGAAAAATAAATAATATATCAGTATTGCATTTGGAAAGGAAGCTTGAATGGTCATATTTTCTTCTGATATCACTGGTAGATAAATCCTGTAATTTCATTACTGATGCTTCATGTTGTTGTTTTATCTGCATCTGCCACTGTAATTAAAATTAGTGAAGTCAGAATAGCCAATAACAGAGGGGTTGCACCTTTCAGTTATGGTTAAACAGTTCCTCAAAATAATCTTCAATTATCTCTGGTGAAACAGAAGGGCTGTTGAAGTGTCTGGGAATCTGAAACTCAGCTGATTGTTCCTAATATAGAATGGGTTTCAGGGGGTTATTTCAAGCATGGCTGAAATACAGGAAGAAGAAGAAAATAAAAACAAACAACTTTGTTTTGGTTAAATAATGACTTAAGAAAATAATTCATCCCCTCTGAAGGTGAATTCATTCATCCACTGGAAACACTGTCAGTGCCACAGTAGATTCTTTATGAAAGTATCTGAGTTGCTTCAAGGGCAGGTTGGGAAAGCTCTGGCAAAACTTGTTCTGCTGCAAGTGCCCATTTCTTTCTCCACCTAAAAAAGGGACTCTGGAGGCTGGGGAGGACAATTCCTCCATGAGAAGCCCACAAGTGTCAAGTGCACAATCTGATGTCACGAATGAATAAAAGCACACAGTGAGTCCTTTCCAGGTACAATGGGACTGCTCCCAGGGAGGCATAAAAAAGGGAATAAATCACTGCTCAAAAGGATAAAAAGTCAGCATATCAAATAATGGGTAAAATTGTTATACAACATCTCAGAATGTACCCACTGGATGAATGAAATGGAGGAATTTTTTTTTGGATGAATGAAAGAGGATTTTTAGCGGCTTTCCAAGGTAGTTATGAGCTCTTACTGAGATCTCACCCAAAAGAAACCACCTGACCTGTTGGGCTCCTTGTTGTGGTCCTCTGGGACGCGTGCCAGTGGTTTGAAAGGAAACCAACACATTTCAAAGCTGGCCCACAATGGTTTAGACCAGCGATGATCAAATGGGAATTCATTACTTAATTCATCTCCCTTCAGTGTCCAGTCAGGGGCTCCCACCACATCCTCTTCCTGCCCCATGACCAAGCTACTGCACAAGAGTGGAAATCTGAAAGCTTCTGACAACATGCAGGAGAAATTGAGCTTTTGCACACTGAATACATTTCAGGGAAGTCAACCACTCCATGCACAGTTATTCCAACACTTAGAGACATGAAGAACGTTTCCCTATGAAGAATAAACATGGGTGGAGAATTACAGGGTGCAAAATATATGAACAGGTAATTATCATAAAATCCTAGAATGGCTTGGGTTGGAAGAGACCTTAAAGATCATCATTCCAAGCCATGGATAGGGACACGTTCCACTAGAGCAGATTTCTGACCTTGGACACCTCCAGGGATTGTCAGTCCACAGCTTCTCTGGGCAACCTGTTCCAGTGTCTCACCAACCTCAAAGTAAAGAATTTCTTCCTAAAATCTAATCTCAACCTACCCTCCTTCCATTTAAGGCCATTTTCCCTTAGACTTTCACTACGTGAAGAGTCCCTCTCCAGCCTTCTTTTAATCCCCCTTTAGGCACTGCAGGGTTCCCCTAAGGTCTCCCTGGAGCCTTCTCTTCTCCAGGATGAACAGTCCCAACTCCCAGCCTGAATTCATAGGAGAGGTGTTCCTGCCCTCTGACCAGCTTAGTAGCTCTCCTGAGGGCTGCAGCACCTTTCATTACACACCTGATATTTTTCTGTCCTTAGGCTCTCAATACAAAGGTGCAAAACCCATTGCATTTGATAATCTCCCTCCTGTAAGTTCCCAAACGTGGTATTCCAGCTCCATCATTTATATTACAGGGCATGGTGCCCCTTCCTCAAGTTCCTGCTTGCCAGCAATGAGCAGAGTTGGGAAATCAACCCCTCAGTGACCGAGGACACGTCTCCTAATTTTAGAAACCTGGGAGATACATCCTCTCACATGAGCTCATCATCAAGTCTCTTTTTATACCAACAGGGAGAAGCAGACATGAAGAAAGCGTTTTGTCTGACCTATTTTACCCATCTACTTTAAACTTTCAGTTTGTCTCCCAGAGTGTAAAGGAATTCTGAACAGCCAGCTCGATTGTTGACATCTACATTGTGGATATCTAAATTTGGACAGAATAATCCCACCTCCAGTCTGAAATATATGGATCAGCAATATGAAACCCAAACCAGCAAAGTTTAACCTACCACAAAGGATTGAGAAGGAATTTGATTGTTTAGGATGTCAATAAATTGATGCTGATATATTTAAGGCAACAGGAAAGCTAAAAGAGGATGTAACTGAATATGAGACAGCAAGGGCTCTAAAGTTTTCCATGGAAAGTACTCCACAAAGAGCAATCCTATTAAGGCAAAAAAAAAAAAAGAACATCATGATCTTTCCACTATCTTTAATAGAGTAGTTATTATTTCTTCAAGTTTAAATATTTTGGGTTGGTTTTGTTTACCTACTTCCTAAATTTGCTGAAATTAAAGTTTCTTCACAGATCACAGCAGCTGAGGGTCTGACTCTGCTTTCTTTTACAAACCAAGGAGACTTTTATTCTCCCTTTATGTACTTAACTGGGAAAGTCCCTCAAGTCCTTGTTCCCACTCACCAAGTCTGCTGTCAATGACAAAACAGGATTCAAAGGGTCATTACATCAGGAGGTCTAAGAGGTGGATTTTCAGAAAGGATTTACTGCTACAAAGGACAAAACCCTTTTCAGCTGCACATGAATGTCTCAAGGGCCTCAGAAATCCCACACCGTTGCCTGAAAGAGTTGTCAACAAACAATGTGGAATTTTTTCACAGGATGGTCCACAAGGATGGATGCAGGCTGTCCGTTGTTCTAACACGTGAGCTGATGTGGGAATCATAGGCTGAAAAATACCCATTCATGACATACATTCAGACAGACTGCTGGTATCCAGTGTTTTCACTGTGCAGGAAAATTGTTGCTTTAGAAAACAAAATTTAAAAGGGAGCTGATACAGCACTAAGAACAATTTTGCATGGAAATAGTTGAAAGAAATACATTCAACTGCTGCCTGGCTTAGGCTTTTCAGTGTTAATGAATATAAATCTGTTAGCAATACTCAGTAATAATCCTTTTACTTTCTGGAGGAACAGGCTTTTGATTTTTTTTCCTTGCATAAAACTCAGAAAACACCTGTGAATTTTACCAGAACTCCCTTTCTAGAAGTGAAGATAAAGGTGTGATTACAAAAGTAGGAAATGGTAAACTGCGGATGCTGAGACTCCCATACGCAAATGAGAGCTTAGGTGTCCAAATATTTCTGCATGAAGTAGGATTATCGATTTCATTTACTTCCATGAGGACTTGTGTGGGAAATAAATCAAAGCAACGTGCTTTTGCAAGAAGAATAACTGCTGAAGAGGATTCACAGAGTTGGGGGTTGGAAGGACTTCTGGAGAGTGTCTAGTCCAACTCCCCTGCTAATATAGAGCATACAGAAGAAAAAGAAGCTGTTTTCTGCATGCTGTTTGCTGTTGCTGCTTGGCTTTATCATGTTGAGCAAGGTCACATACAGCAGGTTATTCAAAACCCATTTCAATTTCTGAATATCTCAAAAGTTGAGTCTCAACAATTTCCCTGATCAACCTGTTTTAGTATTTGACCGTTCTAACAATAATAGTTATCTTACAGCTGAATTTCCTGTATGTCTGTCTGTGCTTGTTGCCTTTTGTGAGCACAGAGAAGAGCCTGGGTCCATCTCCTTTGCACCCTCTCATCGGGTATTTCTACACACTGATAAGACCCCCCCAAACCTCCTCCAGGCTGAACAGCCATAGGTCTCTGAGTGTCTTGCTCTAATTCCTTAACAATCTTTGTGGCTCCTCACAGAACCCACTGCGTTCATGCTCTCAGCACTGGACCCAGCACTCCAGGGCTGAGAAAGAGGAATTATCACCTCCCTTGACCTGCTGCCAAGGCTTTTCCTCATGCAGCTGATGCTGCTTTTGGATTTCATCGCTGCAAGGGCACTCTGCTGGCTCAGGATCCACTTTGTGTCCACCCGGAGCTTTAGGTCCTTCTCTGTAGAACTTCCTCCCAGCAGCTGAGCCCCAGCCTGTCCTTGTGTATGGGATTATTCCTCTCCCAGTGCAGGACTTTGCATGTCTCTTTCTGCAGCATGATGAGGTTTCTTTCTGCTTATTTCTCCAGCCTGTCTGGTTCCCTCCGAGCAACAGCAGAATCAACCTCTCGGTCTATCAACCACTCCTCTTAAATTTGTGTAACCTTCAACCTTCTTGCAGGTGCACTCTGTCCCATCATCCAGGTCATCAGCGAAGAATTAAAACAGCACTGCCACATCAGAAAGATCTGTATAGTTCAGCCCAGCCTACCCAGGCTCTCTGTACAGTCAGCAGAGATGTAGGTAACCTCAGGGAGCAATTTCTACATCCTAAAGCTTGATGCCTTAAGGCATCCTGAAGGATGGAGATTGGAGGGACCTGGTCTAGTGGAAAGTGCCCCTGCCATGGCAGGGGGTTGGACTGAGGGCCTTTTAAAAGGTCCCTTCCAACCCAAACCATTCTATGGTTTTATGACACTATGCCTAATTTTGGACAAAGTGAATTACTGCTTTGCAAGAGTTTATTTTTCTTTTTTTAAATTCTGTTCGTTCAGCCTGATGAGGGCAAACAAAGAAAATTCCATTCCCAAAGTTTATGACACCAAAGGATTAGTGGTAAGCAAAGCAGAGCCCTGACTTCTCTCTATGTTGCAGCCTTTTCTTACTTTCAATACTATCTTTATTCCTTTTATTAACACAGCCTAATAACTTCCATGTATGTTTTACTTCAGCTGTCCCTGATTACAATTTTGGTGGAGTGTTGGTTTTATAAAAATTTCATTCTTTTCCTTTGAATGGTTTCCATTAAATTGAATTTCCCTGAAGATATGAGCATTATAATTTGTCCTTACAAAGTACACTCCTTATCACTTCTGTATAACCAGACAGCTCTTGTTTTTTCTAGTCCTCTAGTTTTATAGAATTTTCCTAACATATAAAAAACCCCATGTAAAACTATTCTAAAACAGATTTTAGTAAGTCTTGCTCAGCCAGTTCAAGAAACTCATCCAAATTTACACTGTCTGAAGATCTGATTCATTTCTTGATTATCTACAAAATATCAAAATCTCTTTGAAAGTCCAAATCTGCTACAACCCATCCTTCATAGGTGTGGTCATAAAGCCCAGCCCTTCCTGAGATCTGAAAGCTTATGCTTTTCTGGGACATAGTATATAAAACTAAACAAGACTTGATTTTTTTTTAAACAAACTTCATTTAAAGTGCCTGAATTTTATAAATAAAAGAAATTCTCACAATACAACGATTCTTCTCCTTCATATTATGCTGCTTCACCAGTACAGATATGATGAAACATTGAAGGTTAATGACATCTAAATTCTGACTGAGTATTTTGACATTGTAATGACTTTGAATGTCTCATTGATGGAGCTGCTGCTTCAGGCTCTCTGAAAATTCAGGTGGACATGGGTGGATCATTCACCCAGAGGTCAAGATTTTCTAGCTTATCTTTGCAACGAAAGCAGTGAGAGACTCATGATAGCAGAGGCTATGGAACACAATTCCTACCTCCCTGGGCACAGGATTGCTTTTCTTGGCAGGTCTCCCATATAACATCACCGATAAAATTCTTGCCTTGATTGGCATTATTTTCCCTATTGCATTATCCATCAGATTTATTGTGCCCATATGTTATTGAAATGGTGAAATGACAAGATTCCTTAACTAAAGACCATAGAGCAGGGAAATAATTGCCAACTACCACACATTCAGGAAGCATTATGCAAAGCAAAAAAAAAGTATGTGAGAAGATTCCATTTTCACAGCAGATCAATTATCCTTTTTAAGCATCTGTGGTATATGCGATACTTCATTGCTAATATGAAATTAATACTGGGATCATAAAGATAACGATGTGCTGCTCCCATTCCAGCAGGGCTTTAAGTGCTGCTTGGCGAGGGCCTCCAAAATTATTACTCCACAACCAGGAAAAAATGTTCTCTACCTGGTATTTCAAAGCTTTGCAAGAGCCCCTTGATTAATTTGCTTTCCTTGACTGGTGGTCTGCATTTCCTTCCCTGGTTGTAGGTGTAAATATTGTTTTTCATGATCACGTAGGAGGTTGTAAGCACTGTAACCTGTCTGTCAACCTGTCCATCAGGCTCTGCTTTGAACCTTCTCAGCACACGTGGAGCAGACATCTCTCACAGGCAGAGGAAAGAGTAAGAGCAGAAAATGCAGCTCTGGACCAGAGCCTTTTATTCCCATTGTCTCTGAGGATCTTCCCAAGTGCAGTACTTGGACAGTACCTTCAAACCAATTCCTTAACTCAAAGTATTCTATTTATCAGAGTAACACCTTCAATTAGCCCTGTTGATGTGCTGAGCTGATTATCTTGAGATCAAACATCCCCAGACCTGAGCCAGGCTCCATGCAAGGTGCTCTCAGCTGTGAGGAAATACTAAGGGTATCT
Organism: Corvus kubaryi; assembly: GCF_017639235.1. NCBI lineage: Eukaryota > Metazoa > Chordata > Aves > Passeriformes > Corvidae > Corvus > Corvus kubaryi. Next base: position 55,877,670 of record NW_024581137.1, on the reverse strand, counting down.
TTAACAAAACATTCCACTATTTATTCAGCACAGGCAGACTGCAGAGGAGTGTTCCTGTAGCTGGTGATGGACCCAATCTTGGAGCTCCAGCAACAGCACAACAAACTCTTATCACCCCCAGGAAACAAGTCTACCCTTCCCGTATGAGAACAGAAGTAATAAAATAGGCAATGAAAGGGAGTAATCTGCGTAATAATCTGTTGCTTTGGAAGGTGGTGAATACAATGAGCATCAGCCTGATGCCAAAGGAATAAATGCGAGATGGCGTGAAGAAAACAGTCTGATACAACCCTGGTATTGAGAAAAGGATGGTTGGGAGTGTGGAGAAATTGCCAAGTTGCTCAGAGAGGATGATCAAATGATCTTCCTCTGCCTCATTTGTACAATTCCTTGTCATTTTCCAGTGCAAAGTCAGAGGCATTCTGAATGCAACAGCTTGTACTTCACTGAGCACTCTGAGCTGACAATCTGTGGTGATGGCCCAGATAAACATCCACGCTCCTCCTCTGTGCTTCTAATCAACATTATTGAAAGCTTTCATGGGCCAAACTCCAGCCCATCTTGATAAAGAAGGCACAGATATAATGTGTTTCCCAACTCCTCACTGGGTAGAGAAAAGATGCCTCTACTTTTGTGATTCCTCAAGTGCACATTGTCAAGGAAATGTATCCCAGAACAGGCCTGGGACTACAGTCCTATCTTCCATTCTTTTTTTTTTTTCCTTTTAACAGTTTCATTCTTGTCTACTACACTGAAAGATAAGGTTAAGATACTGCATGAGCACGAGGAAACCGCATATTTTTCTTCCCTCCACATTTCCTTTTGTCCTCCTTTCCTACTGCATTTCTGACAGCCTGAGCTCACCCAGCTGTGTCCCATATTGTGCTTAATAAACTCATTACATTTGGACATTATTAGGACCTTCCACAGCACATGGTTTTGCAACCAGGGATGGAATCCAAGGCACATAAATCTGGCTGTCTAAAAGGGAACCATCTCTATCCACGCTGGCTTCTCTCAGCTACCTCCACAGTGAATAGAAGATGAGCAGTTCCCCTCAGCAGCACGTGGCTTTGCCTTGCTCCCAGAAAATGTGCCACTCATCTTGGAAAACAGAGGGCTAACAAAGAAGAAAATCAGTTTGATTAGCTCAGGAAAGCCTGTGTGGAGTAGGCACAGCCCTGAGAACAGCAGAAGTATCAAAAAAAGGAGGAAGAAAAGTGATTGAAATTAAAGTCAGTGTTGGGACAAGAAGTTAAGCTGGGAACTGCAAGAAAGCTTTGGACCATCAGCAGGATAAAGCCCTGGAAGTGCCTTCCAGAGAGAGGAGGAAAACAAAAACAAAACTTAGAATTTTGAGAGGACTCCATATCATGTGTGTACTTTGTTAACCAATTTCTCTGACACGTGGATCACTGCAGTGTTAATAGATACAGGTTCCCTCTGACTCAGAGCTGGATCCCACCTTTCACCTTAAAGCATGGAGTAAACTCATGTCTCTGCAATGAGGAACACTTTGATGAGGAAAAATGCATCCCTGGAGGTGTTTCAAGGGTGTATGGATGTGGCACTTCAGGACAGGGTGTAGTGATGAACCTGGTGATGTTAATGAGTTAATGGTTGGACTCGATGATCTTGGAGGTCTTTTCCAACCTAAAAGATTCTAAAAGCTCCTACTCACACAAAAGGCAGTCTTTGTCTGACACAGAAAGAAATGAGTCTGGAGAAAATATTGTCTAGAGAAATGAGTCTAGAGAAAATATTTCTTTCTTTTTCTTTCTTTTTTTCTTTCTCTTTCTTTCTCTTCCTTTCTTTCAGCAGGTTTCAAAGGCCTTTGTCCTCTGTCTCACGAAGCAAGGACACACCAGATGACATTGTTGAGAATGTTGCAGACAATTCCAACCCTGTCAGCCCCTTCTCGTAGTTATCTCTGGATTGTTTCCTTTATGAAAAATCTGGAACTCCTAAAAACTTGTAGCCTTGCAAAATAATTCCACACTACAAAACTGAATTCCCAAGCTATGGTTCAGAGCACTGATGATGTCTTAGCTGAAGTCGTATTTCAGGGTGCCCAGAGCCTTAAAAGGGTGTGAATACATGACTTACAGCAGTTAAGCTTAACAAAATCTAGAAAATGTAAATATTCAGCTTAATTCATAAACCACTGTTTCACTATTATTATGAATAAAGTAGCTCTGCCACTTCTAGAAAAACCAAAAAAAAAAAAAAAAAGGCAAATACAAATGAACGGAAGTGATTCATGCCCATGGAATCATCTTTTCAGCCAGTGATTAAGACTATCTCTATATTCATCTTCATTTTGCACTCATGGATTTCCATGAGAGTTCTAGAAGATGAGCTGGCCCTACAGTGCTCTATAAGGTGGCAGAATATGGCCCTAAGAGAATACCTGGGAAGGTCAGAGAAATGCAGGACCAAAACAATTTAATATAAACACACACACACATAGACATACAAGTACATGCCGAATTCGTTGGCCAATAAATGATGTGTTCTCTTCTTTTATCAATTCTAAAGGTGTCAAAAAAACCCCAAAAGAAACCCATCAAAACACAACTGGGAAAGATCAGTTGCATCCATTATAGCATTGTTTTTACTCCTGTCAAATTCCAAGCTACTACAGCAGCAAACTTATGTACAGATCCTGTGTGAACAGGAGACAATGGAAACTAAAAAAATGGGTAATTTTGCTCTCTTGGATGTGTCTGTTGAAGAGAAAGCTGGAAATCCTGATCATAGATATTAATCTGTTTGATGATGAAGTTTATAAATTGACAGGATGGTCATCGCCATCAGATGCAACCCAACTTTCTATGATTCACATTTTCCTTTAGGAGTCATGTGGAACTGGAATATCCCTTGTGGCCCAGAAAACAATCAAAATGCTATTCCTTTCCACTGGATAGCTTTGTCATTTTATCATCATGCATCCCAGTAAAACCCAGGATATAAACACGTAAATCCAATCAAGCTGAAATCCCCTCTTCTCCAGCGTGCCCACTGCACAGCTTGAAATAGGTTGACTCATGTCTCAAAGACACAACTAATGCCTCTCTCCCCATGGCAGGGGGGGTCCTTCAGAGCCCTGGGTGAGAGTTACCTCATTCAAATGTGCACCTCTAAACCCGAGATAATTTCCCCAGATTCCTTGTATAGTCCTTGAGACATAATCAGCACATCCCATAGAGTTCCCAGCATATGTTAGATTATCCTAAATTATGTATTTCAAAGCAACAGATTAATTAGGTCCTATTTCTCTATATTTTCTATCAGGAGGAAGGGAGGGAAAGAGAAAGATTTGAGGCACAGCATTAAAAGATTCAGTCCAAACATTAAAAGTTGCCAAAGCTACACTCAGCTGATGAGTAGCATCTCATAGTGGGCAGCAAAGTAAGGTCAAATAATGTGAAGTGTTTAGCAACATTTTTCTTGCTGCTCCAACCTCCTCCCTTTACTTCCCTCACATCATATCAAGTGTAAATTCTGTTCAGGTCTTCATTCACACCCACCTTGAGTTTAATATGTAATTTAAGCTCAGCTGAAATGGCACTGAAAAAACACCATCATCATCATGTGCCTTTCCACGCACGTTGGGGATGAAGCTTTGACCCTTTAGAAACTCTTTAGGACAGAGGATTTTGGCTCAAGATTTCACAATTTCACCACAGTGTATAATTTAACAGTTCTACATTATTCCCCTATTTCCTTGGATGCTCTGGGGAGAGGGTTTTTTCTAAGCTCCTCTAATAACTACAAGAGCACCGCTGTGGGCAGGCACAGCTTCCCAGGCTGGTTTCTCATGGAAACACAGGATCTGCCCATCCTGGTCAGCATTTGCTAAAAACTTCTGAAACAATTGGAACATTTCCTAATACCCAATCTAAAGAAAAGCAACCTAAGAAAGTTTCATTGATCTCCAGCACTGGGAGATCACTTCAGCAGCCTCCAAAGGATGCAATTTATTAAGACAAGAAATCCCACTGTCCCAAAGCCTTCATTTCTGCAGGCTGCATTATTGATGACCCTCATGGCTGCAGATGGCACAGTGCTACCTTCAAGTGGCCTTCCTGGGCTTCCTCATCCAAACAGAGGATTAAAGAGAAGATTAAAGGTGGACCAGGATGAGAAAACAAAGGAGAAACCATCAATGGTACGTGAGAGGCAGTTGGTAAAACCTAGGGCAAATTTTAATGGTTTGTCTGTGCTTTGGCTGACCTTGGAAACATTCTTCTGTTGAAACACGGAAGCAGTCTTAGGAACTAGGTACTAGTGATACAGAATAACTCTGAGTTATCTTCACAACAGTCTGGTGAACTGGCATCTAAAAGTCTTTTGTTGTTCTTACCTGGGAACGTGTCCTGCACCAAAGACCAGCTTTTCATTGCAGGCACTACCCAAAAAAATCCCCCCAAAACCAACCAAGCAACTAAATGAAAAAAAAAACCACAAAAAACCCACCCCAAAATAGACAAACCCCAATCAAATCCTCCACATGCAGTAGAAAAGGTGAATCCACATTTTATGGTATTTCCTTCCTCATATCCCAGAGTTCACTTCTGTCCCTGGAGCTTGTTGCCAGCTGCAGTAAATGAGGCATGGGATGAGTTTGTATGTGTTGCTGAAACATGTAACTCACTGGGGAGAGCAGGGTAGCGACACAGAAAGGGAAGGAAGAGAATGATCTCCTCTCAGCAAATCAAACTAAATGTGTGATAACCTGGAGTCAGCACAGTGGGAGGCTGTTTTGGACAAGCAGAATAAATTTTGTGCTGGAGTCTGGATAGGATGGTGCACAGAGGACTCTCCAGGGCACAGCTTGGCTGCCATTAGATGTGCCCAGAGAATTGGGTATTTTATTGAAGATTGTTTTATTCAGAAACAGCCATGAAATGAAACCACTGTGTGAGGCAGAGAATATTTTTTCCAATAATATTTTGCACATTTTGGGTGTGTCTCCCACTTAGATGAAACCAAAAGTTGTGGCATGGATTTAGAAGTCTTTTGGATTGTTTAATTCCATCCAGCACTGCTTGACTATAACTGATCACTAAATCCTCCTTGATGGACAATAATCGCAGTTTTTTTCAGAAATAATTCTGGCTGACGTTCTACAAAGAGGTGGTGATATTCTCTATTATCTTCAAGTCAGCAATGAAAATAATGACAGTTTTTTAAACAAAATAATGTAGGATAACATAAAAAACACCCTTCCAAAAAGGAAAACAAACTAATAAATCAACCCCAAACCAGGACATTAGGACTTACAGGTCATAAACAAGCAGGTGAATAAAACCTTATAATTATTCAGTGATAGTCATCCAGCTCCAGTCCAAAAAGCCATGACTAGCTGTAGGAGAAGAAGAATGGGCTGCAGGCAGCCTCAACCTTGAAGAGTTACAGCTGTGCTGAACCAGGTGTTTCTACCAAAGGCCAGAGCCCAGCTGGCCCTCTGGCAGGTAACTCACAAGAGAGAGGAGAAGACCCCAGATGAGGGCCAGTAATAAAGCAAGTAGGGCTGAAGCAGCTTTAGGTGAGAGCAGCCTCCTTTTAGCTCTGGACTGAGAGTCAGTTTTTTGTTTACCATGAAATGGTGCCCCCTGAGAGGAATATGACTGCAGACCTGAGAGTAGTTTTGTGTCCACTGTCAATTAGCATCTCTCTAAAATGGAAATTAATGTGTTTTTCTTTTTCTCCTGCCTTTTAAATGTGTTTTCCAAAGCAAACCAAATGCCTCTGTTTGCTCCCACACATAGAGGCCTCCTCAAGGCAATCTTCATCTCTGAAGACAAAAGTAGCAACTTCTGCAGAGTGCCTTGAGTAAGAAAGGAGGACATTGAGTACTTCACATCTAGGTAGCCTCAGTATTACAGATACACACAGGATTAATTTAGCCCCGAGTACCAGCTGTACCTTCTCTGATCACCAGCATAGGGAATAACACAAAATTCTCTTTTTTTACTCTTTCACAGTGTTTTTCTTCTCAACTCTTTTTAAGTTAATAGTGTTTGTTTGCATTAGCTGAGAGGTGATTGAAATTTGTGAGATGATGTGAATTCTTTCCTTCTGCTGACTCTCTGTAGGAATGAGGTGTTCACCACTGGGTACAAATCCCATAGGGGTGCTTCAAACACCTCAAGGAGGCTGTGGATATCCCTGTCCCCAGGTCTGGACATGCTGAAAAGGACATTACCCCCAGTCAGCCTAGAAACACCAAGCAGTGCTGCACTGCCTCCTGTCCACAATGAACTCTTTGTAGGATCATTGCCTGACCCAATTTACTCCAGGTGAATTGGGTTAAATATTGGGTTGATTTAGATCGGATATTAGGAAGAAATTATTTACTCAGAGGGTGGTGGGACCCTGGCACAAGTTGCCCAGAGAAGCTGTGGCTGCCCCTGGATCCCTGGAAGTGTCCAAGGCCAGGCTGGATGGGGCTTGGAGCAATCTGAGACGGTAGAAGGTGTCCCTGCCCATGGCAGGGGGTGGGAACTGGATGATCTTTAAGGTCCCTTCCAACCCAAAATGGTCTGTGATTCTATGATTTTGTGATTCTATGAAAAAATAAAGCTTTGCCAACCAAGGTCAGCGTGATACAATCAGGTCAGGGAACTCTCCTCAGCAGCTCAGCGGGGAGATTCAAGAGGTGATGATGAGGTGGTGGATTTGGCTGGAGGCTCTGGAGCCTTCAGAGAGCTGCAGGACTCCAAAACAACTTCATGGACTTCACACTTCAAAACTCATGGACCCAAGGTCTTCCTATGACCCTATGGGGTTTTCTCCTTTTTTCTTGTATGTGCTATTTCTTACTCTTGATGTTTATGATTTGAACTCTCAAACAGCAAATTCGTTTTGCCATTCTTGACCGAGCAGGTGAAGCTGGGTCTTAGCAACACATATATTCTCATTTTCTGACTGGAAACATTTTCCAGTAATAAAATATGCACCAAATTCTCCTGCTCTTTAATTTGCCATTTAATCGATGTGTTCGCATCATGCTCAGTAAATGGTGCATTGTCAGTTTAATTTGTTCAACCCTTGTTGTGCTACTTGTTTTCACCCCTCCTTACTTCCCCCCCTCCCCAGTACATAACCATCATATCATTTTGCATCCCATGTGGGATTTCTCTGCTTTAACCTAGTAAATCTTTTAATTCCTAATTTGGTATTCTGCTCTAATAGATTCACCCATGAAAGAGCCCGGAAGGCTGGAGCTAAGAAAAATCACTTTCATTTTCTCAGATACTATCGAGTGGTTTAATGTAAAATACACATGCAGTGCACAGTTTGTGATCTAGATTTTATCATCCACGCATTGCAGAGCTGAGTCAAACCTGATCAGGTTTTTGACGAAGGGATAAAGATTCAAGTCTAGGCTGGAACCACTTAATAGTGGTGAGATACTGAAAAAAAAGTAGTTGCATAACAGCAAGGAACAGTTCACAAGAGCGACTGAAATTTGGCTCCAAAGCACTGGTGTGAAATGTGGACATCAGCACAAGTTGTCCAAAGCAGGACTTAGAACTTAATTAACCTTGCTGCTTCATTATTAGGGATCTCCATTTAAATTAATGATCCAAATTAAAGTGTTAAAATAGCAAATGGACCATCTATATTTAATCATAAATGCTATTTCTGTTTGTCATTTACATTTTTAGCTTTTTTTTTCCCCACCCTGAAGAAAGGTTGATGACAACTGAGTTGGGAGACAGTTTGGAAATTCTGTTTTATAACTGGGGAAGGTATTTCAAGAATATTTTAAGTGGATATATATTTTAATTTCTATTTTTTCATTGATTTTTCCATATTGGACCATACTATATGGTTCATTCAGATTTAGTTTTCAGCAATTCATACTTTAATCAAGAACTACTGTCTAAGAATTGAAAAGAAATTAAAATCACATTTGAAAACGCACACAACACAATGTTTTAAGCCCCCATGCCCTGACCGAGGAAGGGAAAGCAAAGTTGCTCATGACATTGAATTTTATTTCAAATTAAGTGATGCCCTGAACAAAGAAAGTATCATGTGGTGTTAGTGAATCGACTGTGCTGCTCCTGGACAAAGAGTTCTTCCCAGTCAATTATTAGCATTTAAATTATAAGCAGAGATATTTTAATCTCTTTCTGCTGCTAATAAAAAGAGCCTGACACCTCCATGGCATGAATCATATTTTGACTTCAGTCACTCTTTGGTCTCTTTGGTTAAAGATGAAGCCTGTACTGACTGCCCTCCTAATTCAGACATAATAGAGTTTGCAGGTTTTTTTCCATGTTCTACCTCAGCTTCACAACACATTGTGACCTCTAAAGGTCCTCCCAGCTTCCAAATTGTGTATTTTTCTGGATGGTTTCAGTCAGCCTTGTTTTCTTGGAAATCAAAACTAAATTCCTGTGAGTGTGCTCAGGGTCTTTAATTGCCAGGATGGAGAGTGGGTGTTCAGCCGGCATGGTTTCTTCAGAAAAGACCAAAAAATTGATCTTACTGCTACAACAGTCCCATTTTTCAGCTAATTCCAGGTCATTCCCTTGCAAGGACATCCCATCTCTGGAAGTGTCCAAGGCCAGGTTGGACAGGGCTTGGAGCACCCTGGGATAGTGGAACATGTCCCTGCCCGTGGCAGGGGGTTGGAATGAGATGAACTTTAAGGTCCCTTTCAACCCAAACTATTCTGGGACTCTGTGATTTCTTCCCCCCACAACCACCCAAATCAGGTGCCAAATTTTCGTTTCAAAATTTACTCTGAATCGTGACAAATGTGATGGTCGACGACTTTTGTCAAGATTTGTCTCTTAAGCGTGATTTTATGTTGCTTTTTGGTTGGTTTTTTTTCCATTTCACTTCCTTAACCTTTCCTGTTACAAGCCTGTTTTGGGGGTTGGTGAGTCCCTTCCATGGCAGTGGGATTGGCTTTAAGGAGTGACTGCCCTCCATGCCCCACAGCACTGATGTCACAGGGATAACCTCCCAACTTGCTTCCATTTACTGGACACATTAAAAGTCCTGCAAGAGCTGTTCCTTCAGCTCCCACGGTGTCTGTGGATTCAAAAATGCCAACAAGTTTTAAGACAGATCCCTGTGATAAACAAAAATTCTGATATGCCAACGTGAGCTACAAAAGAGAAAAGAAAGACAACCCAGTAAAGAAACAACTCTTCTGAAGAAAAGTGCCAGTTGTACTCTGACTTCTGAATATCTCTAAAGCACTAAAAACAGACATGAAGAAAATGCGCTAAAATTGCTCGTTATTGTCACTAAGGAAACAACTTCCCAGGAATCTGCAAGTGGAGTATACAGGCTCTTTGATGCGCAGCCACCTCTCTCTTCCAGAAAACCTCCAACCCTCTGGCAAATCAGGTCTGTCCACCAAGGGAGATCTCTCCTACCCTGTCTCAGCTGAGGCCTCACTTCATGTGGGGTTTGAACTCTGATGCTCCAGAAAAACCATAATCCAGACTTGCCAGAACATGCGATGTCAAAGCACAGAGTCATGACTAAACTGAGGGATTTTGCCTTAAGATACTTCTGCAATCCAACAGCACTTCCAGAAGAGCTAGAATAGCACAGGAGCTGGGGAATGTGGGAGGCACAAGGCAGAATTTTTTCTGTCTGTTCATTTGTGGTGTTTTTTCAGCCACACTTCACACACACCCCACACACACACGGTGACTGAGAGGTGTGCTGGGTTTGGATTGAGGCAAACGGGTTTGTAGAAATGGTTTAACCTCTTCAGCCCTTCAAGCAGAGTGGCCATCTGCACACTGCTTGTTGGGAATGATGTATGAGATTGGATCACCTCTGATTTGAGCCCAGGCATTGTAAAGAAGGATCTTAGCTGACCTGCAAACCCATTCAACATGCCACGCAAATTATTTATCATTCATTTAATAATTATTTAATAACGGCTTAGTGACCAAATTCCAGGAGTTCAGGATGTTCTGTAGTGGTGTTTAATTTCCCAGCAACAGCACAGCCAATGTTTTCCAGAGTTGTAGAATCCCTTATGTCCCAAAAAGTTTGATAACATATTCTGCTGAAATATATTTAAATAGGAGCACACAGAGCAGATATCCCCTGTCAGCAGTTCTGCTGCAGACTAAGGAGCATATCGTGGCTAAATTAATTGAAAAGAGACAGCACAGAACAGGCAGCAACTAAAGAATAGAATTATTTTTTTAATTGCTGGGGACTAAGCCAAGACTTAAAGAAAATCAATTAAATAGAACAGATGCAAAGGTTTCACTAATGTAAAATCATTTCAGAGCACTTGAACTTTGGAAATATTTTCTGGTTACCATGGACAGGTGTCCATGTCAGATCTGACTTCCCAAGGCTCCTTGGAGGACTAAAGCACTTTTATCCAAGAACCAGAACATGTCATTTAGATGAGTTTATTTCTAGTATGTCCTTATCTTCTTGCAGTCTCTAATCTTCTATTTCCCTTCTCCTTGTGTAAAAGGGTGATCTGGCTCTCTGTAACTCTCCTTTCTGAGGTTTCTATGTAGACCAAAAATGCTTTAAAGGTCTAAAAGCAAAGCTGTTCTGTCCAAGTAAACAGCTGGACCACAGTGAATCCATCTGTCAATGGCAACAAGTCAATAACCACAGAGCAATGCCCTACCAGGGTAAAAATCTCTCAGCGCAGCCAGCAAGGAGCCTTTGCTTTTATGTTGAACTCATCCCCACCTTTGGATCAGAAGTGATTTCTCAGCCACCTGTTTGTGAACAAGAAGGAGCTCGAGGAGTAGCCAACAACCAGCAGTGGTGGTTTCATAGCAGGGCAAGAAAATGGCTTTAATATTGTAACTACATCGTGAAATACATCAGGTTTGGAACCTTCCTTGGCCCTGAAGTCAAATAATGGCTTTGTCATCACTCTTAATCACTCTGCCAAACTGCTTCACCCCCAACTAGAACAGCCTCATCCCAACTGCCTGTGAAAACTCTCTGGGTCACAATGTTTGCAACTCCCATTTGCCTTCATTTGTCAAATACCTTATTTAGATATTACCTAGAGAGTTTGGGTATCAGATTCTCCCAGGTTACTGCAGATTCTTACTGCTTCCCTCCCATCAGAGGCCTGGAAACGATTATCTGCCTTCCTCACCATTTCCAGTCTCATTGGTATTCATGCCAGTGCTGTCAAGCAAACGCACCTCTGCTGAAGAGATCTTAATGAAAACAGTTTCCCCTCATCTAGGGAGGTTCATTTCATCTCCAAAAGACAACAGAAATTTCTGTCACTGTGCAACGTGCAGATAAAAAGGCACAAATGCAAAACCCAAGCAATTGAAAAATGTTTGACGACGAGTCTGTGCCTGTCTGAGCACACGAGAACTCCGACTTGAGTTTTCCTCAGATAATTCCTTAACTACCAATTTAGGATAATGACAGTGACACTTTTAAGAAATCCTTTGGGAGAAGAGTAAGTATTCACTTTTAAATTCTATAAACCTATGAAGAAAATATTTTGATCTTTTTTTTTTGCTTTAAATCTATTAACCCTATGTCCCATCCTTGACAAGGAAAGCCTTTGTTTTGTAAATCCATAAGGGGAGCTAAGAGAGGGTTTTACAAATCAAAGTGGATTTCCTCCAGTAGCTTCAGACGTGTACTTTGTGGATGTTTATAGATAACCAAGTCATCCCAGACTCCTGTAATGGACAGTAGTGGGGGGGGGGCAAAGCTATTATGGGGAACAAGACGTCTGATTTATTAAAATTTTTGCTTCAGGAAGAAAGAAATTAATTGAACTTCATATTCTTATGCTCCTTAGATATATCGCTGAAGTTTATATCTGTGTAGATGTGATGGAGAGTCTATTTACAAGGATGTGTAGTGCTAGGACAACAGAAGGTTTATGTGGGGTATCAAGGAAGAAATTTTTCCCTCTGAGGTTGGTGAGGTGCTGGAACAGGTTTCCCAGAGAAGCTGTGGATGCTTCATCCCTGGAAGTCTTCAAGGCCAGGATGGATGGGGCTTGGGGCAACCTGGGATAGTGGAAGGTGTCCCTGCTCATGGGTTGGGTTGGAATGAAATTATCTTCAAGGTCCCTTCCAAGCCAGGCTATTCTATGATTCCATGACATGGATATATTGTAGAAATTTACTCAAAGTGTAGTTCTCCAGGTGTCTTGTGCCGGGTGTTGTGATTTTGCAACAGAATTTCATTGCTACTGGAGCAACACATTGAATAAATCCCCAAATGAACAAAGAAGTTTCTTAGAATGATTTGTCTAAATGATTTATTTTGAAAGAATTCAAAGAATGTTGGTAGAATATTTGCTAAGAGACATGTTAAGAACTTGGGGTCATGTCTTATTTATCCCATGGTATTGTTGTAAAGCCAAGTTGCAACAAGCAGGACAAATATATCTGACAAATATTTCAACATTGCTGACATTAAAAACACGGGTTCCTTCCCTGAGCTCATTGCACAACATCGTGTAGGAGCTCTTCCAAAGCTGCTCACGGGAAACTCAGAGGGGAAAACTCAAAACAACAGGTGAAGAGAAGTGTAGGTCACGCTGTGCTCCTCCTGCTTTGTGCTGTAATTCATGGGTCACTGAAGGCAGCAGTGTGCTGAGAGAGGCAATAAAGAATGAAGTGTGGGATCGTATAGAACATTTTGTAAAACCAAGCTTGAAAATACAGAGCTGCCAGCCATGGAGCTGATGGTGATGCTGGCTGAAGTAATGGTAAGAACAGCCTGAATCCCAACTGGACAAAGAGGGAACACAGCAAAAAAGGGGTAGAGAATGATAATAGCACAGAGGGCAGTGGAAAGCACTTGGAGGAGTGTGCATTGTTTTACTATTTTGCACATTTGATCATTAAATGGACTGGCAAATCACTGTGATTCCTTTTGGTGAGAGTGGAGGACTTTACATCTCTTTCTTAGAGATGAGAACTTTGTTGAAGGCTAAGTCCAGCTTCAGATGATCTCACTACTACCTGCCCAATTTAGAGCACATCAGTATTTTTCTTCCTTCTTCATGTTCCCTTACATCACTCATTTTTCTTAGCCTTCTTCAACTTAGAGGAGAAAAAATTGCCACAAAGGTTAACACAATGTTTAGAATTGCTGAAAATAAAGGCAGGAGAATGTCGGGACAACATCCTGACCTATGCTGCTCCAGCAGCAAAGCCAAGTCTTGAGATGCATTTTGAGGAAAGATGGAAATTATTACTTTCTTCAATAAGTAAAGAAATTAATGGAAATTATTGCCTTCTTTACTCAGAGGATGGTGGGGCACTGGAACAGGTTGCCCAGAGAAGTTGTGGATTCCCCTTCTCTGGAAGTGTCCAAGGCCAGGTTGGACAGGGCTTGGAGCAACCTGGGGTCGTGGAAGGTGTCCCTGCCCACGGCACGGGGTGGAACTGGATGGGCTCTAAGGTCCCTTCCAGCCCACACCATTCTATGATTCTCTGATTCTCTCATTCTATGCTGAGGGCAGCTGCAGAGATGTGAAGGAACACAGTAGGCTCAGCCATCCTCAAGCCTGTCTTCTTTATCTTTGCCATTCCTGATAAAAATGCACTAAAATGATGAATACAGGCCTTGCTTTCGTCTGATCTTCTGCCTGTTGCAGGCCAAATGCAAACACAGAGGCACTAAAGGTGGTGATATTTAAGTCACACAGAAACAGTAGCACATTACAGGCATGCATTTTGGAAATGGCAAGGACGTGGCACAAGTACAGAAAAATTTGGCATGTTGAAACCAGCCCATGAATCAGAAGCTGTAATATTTTGGGTTAAAGCTCTCAGAGCTGATTTATAAAATGCCAGTTTGAACATGCTGCTGAAGAGACTGATATGGATTATCTTGGCCATGCACTCAGACATGCCTGCACATCCCTGCCAGTCTGGCCAGGCTACATGGAATAGGGAGATCTGTTAACTTTCCTTTTTTCAGATCATCATATCTGGCTTACCTGGCTCTTCCTCAGCACTCACTACCCTGTATTCCCCCATAGCTAATGGAGCTAAAAAGGATGTCCAATCCAGTAAATTTTAGAGACCAATTTGGGATCAAAAGAATCAAAATCTGGGTTCCACAGGTTTCATTGTTGTAAAGACAACATTTAAGAAACACCATTTAGTTCTGCCCTATGTGTATCTGCACACAGAAAAATGTTGTATTTTAGAGCAAGTAGTTATAAAAGAAGCAAAAAGGAAATTATATAAAATTACATATGATTGCCAGAAAATTCACACAAGCCCTGGTTTAAACAAAAGCGTTTTTAAACTTCGACATTTCAGTGAATGACATTCATTATGGAATAGTCTGACAGTTCATTAAGCAGAATATCAGGTTAGAGTTCCTCCAGTCAGTGAAGAAATGAACTGCATGTTAATGTTCAGGTGAACTTCCTTCTCACCTTTTTAGAAAATAACTGTGAGTTCCGAATTATCTAAGTGATCTGGTTGAGCTATCATGTTGTTGGTTTCATACCCATATTTTTCATGACATTTCACACACTAAACTTCTTCTGGCTGTGAATGGATTTGGCAAAGAGTCACACCCATAGTACTGCATAATGCAGTGTACATGAAAATATGCATAATCTATTTATTGAGGTCTGCCTCAGAAGCTCTTTGGGAATAACAGAGTAACTAAATTATGTCCTTGTTCTAATTCAGTAGGGACAGTGGGAAAGAAAGCAAGAGGTCGACGTAATGGTCTACCAGGAGAAAAAAAAATTAAATCAAGACCATGTTAAAAGGGAGACTTTTAGTTTGGAGAAACCATTTTTATTTGTGCTAGGAAGATGTAAGGCTTATTTTTCCAGATGGATCCTGGGAAGTTAAAAGAACATTTTTCTTTCAGGGAGAGTTTCATCAGAGGTTTTTCAAACTGATGCACATAAACCTCCCAAGAAGACCTGGAAGAGGCTGGGTGTATCAGAAGAATATTAAAGCTGGAGCTGTGCAGAGTTTTGCTCTAAATAGGCCATGTTTTGCTTTAATCACCTTGGACCCACCTCTGTGTTTTCTGGAGATAGAGAACATGCCAGAAAAACGATAACAGACAAAAGCCACACAAACCTTCACCAAAGAAAGTGTGTAGTAGAAATTGTTCATTCCAAACAGGAGAGTTTGGAGAAACTGAAACAACCAGGTAGTAAAGCCAACAGCACTTTGGAACCTGGACAGAAAGGTCTTTTCTCTTTAAAAATGCAAAACTCCACAGAACCTCCATCTCAAGGAAGCTGGGAAAAGGAGTCGCAAGGAAAAACTCCAGACTGGAGATGGTGAATCACAAACATTCAAAGAATTCAGCAGTTCTTTCTCTCCCTAGAAGGAGAGCACAATCTGGGCAACAAAAGCCAGGAGCTGTCAGTGGTAGCTGAATCTGGAAAAAGTCAAATTCAGTCTTGGGGTTGTCTCATGAAAAAATGATTCCAGGAATTATTTGGAGCTAAACAGATACAGCTGCAATGTAGCTGCTTTATTTTTTTTTTCTTTTTTGTGCCCCAGTAGCTTAACTGTGATCCCAAGACAGAAACACAAAAAGGTATTTTTAAGCCCTGCATGAAAGTATATGAAAATCAACCAATTCTTTGTGTGTCTGGTAAGAGCACTGAGACCAAGATTTGATCAGTCTCATTCTACACCATCAGGAGGGATCAGAGAGCCAGAACAGGACTCAGACAGCAAATGAAACCATCTATGTGGTGTTTATTGAAGACTTTTTAGGCTAAAGAGCTGCAGAGCTCAGTCCATAGTAGATAACTGTATTTATCCACATTGACTGGGCACTGGCCAAAGGCCAGAATCAGGAGCTGAAACGCTGGTGTTCGGTGCACCAACACGCCAGCGTATTTAACCTGCCCTCACACAGAGGGGAAATGATGTGCTGTAGATAAACACCACGCTGACAAATCCCTAATGGAGGTTGGATACCCCAGGGGATCTCAAACGACACTTAACACCTATGCTGAAGTGGCTGAATCATGTCCTAAATCTGCTTTTATTGTAATAGCAGTTTCTGCACTCAGATACAGGCAGACACTTCAAAACCCACAGCCGTCTTGAGGTGTCTTGATCTGTGAGCTGGATCCCATTTCGGGTCAGCATCATAAAAATTACCTTAGCTAAAGGGACCTGCAAGTTCCGTACAGAGGAAAGAGTTGAATACCAGAGGTGAAAATCTGTCAGGAATACACTTGCTGGAGGGACAAAAAGGCTGTGATGTGCTTTTCTTCTCCTCTTCTGAACGAAATTCAGACTTTGGGAGCCTGTGAAGGCTCTGTTCCATGACTATCATTGCTACATCCAGCTGTGTAGCAAACAAACAACAAGCCAGAGAACAAAAAGCTGGAGAATACAGAGCAGCGTCCAGAGGCTTGAATGATGCAGAGAAACAACTTCCACATGGCCAATATTGGCTTTCCGCTCTGCTCCCTCCCCGCAGCCACCAAGAACTATTCTCTAATGAAGTTCCTTCCAGCTGTTCGCCCACTGTACGTAATCATCTCGGCTCACAAACCCATTCAGCAGCACAAAAACCCCATCCAGGCTGTCAAAAGCCATGAAACCCAAATGAATGAGTGTGGCTTGTGCCATGCAAGGCTCCAGTGACAGCTGTGACACATTCGCAGCCTTAGTCATGAAGAGCTCCAGCATCTGCGGTATTTTGGATGCTCTCTCATCTCCTCTGCATCTTAAGTTAGAGCACAAAACTCCTGGAAGGAATCCAAAGATCCAGCTCTCTAAAACACAGGAAATGAGTAACTTCACTAACTTTAACTTGGCTCTTTAAATAATGCACTTGTGCTGGCTTCTTTATAGAATTTGTTTCTAGGCCAAGAGAGAAAGTTCTGTTGTGTGTCCAAAATCTTAGATACAAATTAAGCCCAAGCTCATATTTGGCTTTTGGTACTAATTGCATCAATTTAAGAATGCAGATGCATGTCAAATTTCATTATTACAAATATTTTGTTTTAAAAGGAAATGCTTTTTACTTATTACCATGACTGTGCCATTTTATGTTTTTGCTAGAAATAAAAAGCACCTTCTCTAAATCCACTTCAAAAATGTGACATTAAGAACAGAAGCAGAAATATTGTGATTTAATAAAGTCTTTCCATTCCAGGAAAAGGAATTCGGAGTTAAGGATATCTTAGCTATTTTAAACTCACTTTCCAAATATATATAATTTATTTCTGCTGTGGAGAAATGTAATTCTTACTGCTACAACTTTAACTCCAGTCTATATATCAATGTGTTCTGAGAGATTCATGTTTTTATTTCTTTGCATTATTTGGTTTTCAGTAAATAATTTTAAAGGCCATAGTGAAGGAAGAAGGCGGTAGTTAAATCTATTTATCAGTGGACTTTGTTAGCTTAGCACAGAGGGTGAAAGCATTAAAATGAAAAAGCACTGAGCTGTTGATATATGGCAAAAAGCTGGCTTTTAGGTCACCTACTTCTGAGCACAAGGGCTCCAAGCTGGTCAAAATGTATTTCACAAGGTGCCAACCCCGAGCTAATGAGTTCTGGTCAGCATTCATCTCCAGCTCCGTCCAACTTCCAGTGCAGCCATTCCCATCCAGGGCAGAGCAGATGAATTTGGAGCATTGCACAGCTCCTGCCTGGCTCGGAGAACGGGCAGAGCCAGCTTGTGTGCGCCCACAGAAAATCATGTCGCTGTCCTAGATGTGTCCCTGTGCTGATGTGCCCACAAAACCACAGCCGAGCTTCAGCTGGCAAATCCCTCTGAGCAACTGGATAGAAGAAGAAAGTGTTGATACACTAAGGAAGCCTATCAGGTTTAAAAAAAATCAATGAATAATTAAGAACCAAAACCCAAAAAAGGATAATTAGGTAGGATATTGTCTGGCACAAGTGGCAGCATGGAGAATTCTCTTCATGGAATAAGGGGAAGATGTGGATGAGGAAGATGTGGGGTCCACCACAGCAGCCTTGGGCTTTTCATAAAACTTACTTGTGAGCTAGCAAAATATTACCAGCCTTCCCCTCCAAAGAAAGATGGGAGCAAGAGAGGAATTTCACTTCCTGGGGATGCCTCTGGGATACCATGGAAGGCTCCCTCTGGCTGGTTGTGAATGTGTATCTGAGTCAGCTGCTGCAAGAACCTCCACAGGGTGATTCATCTGACCCACTCCAGGATGGGATGAACTGCTCTCCTCACTCCTAACACCATGAATTAGGGTGATTGGCTTGGATGTGAGAATTCAGTTGTCAGATGCTTTCTGAGAGTAGATGAGCATCATCCAGGCAGCCAAACACTTCTGAGTGAGAAAGCCTTCCCTCCACAGGAAATGAACAATAGTTTAGCCAGGGGATCATTTGGGGACAAGTTTCCTCTTGACAATGAGTGAATTTATACATCCTCTGCTCCTTAGAGATGGACCCAATGATACATCTGCTCCCCAGAAACAAACAACTTGATTCAGTCACATTTCCCTTCAATACAAAATTTTTTCTTAAGGATCCTCACAGAATCAGGTTGGACAATGCACTGTCCCTTGCAGGGACAGAAAGTAGCAACACGTGCCTCATTGTGAGCAACAAATGAATAGAAATAAAAAATCCAGGCTATTAACCCACCACACAGATTAAAACATCTTTTCCTGCCCTAACCCTCAGCTCCATTTAGCAAACCAACAAATCATAAATAACAGACCATAATTATCCTTCCATTTGCAGCTCCCGTGCAATCATGACCCAAACATCTCTAATGGGGTGCAAAAGCCACTGTGTGACTGAGGCATACTTCTTGTGAAATGCCTCAAACTGGATGGACAAACCTGCAAACAGACCTGGTGATGTTTAATGTGTGCTCAGTAAGGAGCACTTAGACGCCAATGTTCCCAATGTGTTATAAAACAAATTATTATTATTGCTATTGCCATAATTATCATTAAGAAGAATTTGACCACATACATATTAATCCCCTTTTCTCTCAGTTTTAGAGTGAATTATCAATTACGTTAGCAAAAATTAGAACTATTGAGTTATTTGTTGGGTATTTCAGTGCTTGTTTTCTTTTGGGGTTTTTTAACAATGGCATTAAGCAGAGGTTTTTCCACCTTTTAAAACATTTTTTTTTTTTAAATATGGCAATTAAAGAGATGAGAGTAGTTTCAGATCATAGCTTTCTATCAAAGAGTAAAACATGACCCCTGAATGAGCAGGGATGAGACTGCCAGAGTGTCTCCAGGGCAGATAAACTGAAGAATTTGTATTCAACAGTAGCCTGGAACCAAAGCAGCAAACAAGAGTCCCTGCAGCTGCGTATTTCTGCAGGACCCTTTCTGAGGGAATATTCCTCAGCACAACAGCCACATTGGCTTTAAATGCTCTGCAGGGTGATGCTTCCACGTTTTCTTTGGGAGATGGAATGGTTTAGCTTGTCCTAAGAAGTTCAGCCCTGAAATTATTAATGCAACTACTCTGGAGATGAGCTTGCAGGGGGACACAATCACTGAGCTGCAGCAAGTTACATAAACAAGGCTTGAACAACCCAGGGAGTTTTATACTCATTCCTGGTTTGCCTTGTGCAGATAAAAGTGCAAGCCTAAGAAGGCAGATAACAAATGGAGAGAGCAAAAGGTGGTCAGAGAATGAAACACCAGCAAAGCAATGGGGTGAGGGGCAGACAAACAGCCATGAAGCTTCTGAAAAAAAAAAATCTACCTTTTTCCCCATATATTTGTGCCCACTCAATTACAATCCAAACAGTGTTTCAGCAGCCATGACAGACACAGGAATTCTAGTACTTGTAGTGTTGTGGAAAACTACCAAACACCTTTCTGTATGCAAAGCATTCCTTAAGAACAGAACAAGTTCAGCACCAAGGGAAAGTCTCCTCGGGGATACTCTGAACCAGCCAGTTTCAGTGGTGCCACAGCTCACCCTGACGAGACGGTGTCAGCAAAGATGACTTTTGAGTTGTGGATAGCAAAAAAGAGAGAGCTCCTCACTGCTGCATATACATCCCTTTCAGCAGAGCTGTTCCACTTCTGTCCTGATGTGGAAAATTCACTCCAAAATCCTGTTGACTGCAGTGTGTGCCGAAGCACAGATGGTATGGGATTGGCTGGATGTGAAGGGAGCAGAGGAAATGGAAACAAGGAAACACAAGCCAACAAAAAAATTCACTTCATTGACTTAAAGATTGTGGCTGCACTCTCTGGGCCAAAGAATTGGGTGAAATAAAATTCAGTATCTCCACTGACTTCCATATCCTCAGATCAGTTTTCCTCTCCTGGGAATGGTGGCAAGTAAGCAATTTCTCTGTCAAATCAGGACTAACTGCAAGACCTGGTATTTCTGCAGGTTTCACCACCAGATATGAGTTGCAGCATGATCCTGCCCTGAGTTCACTTTTTCTCAGTGCTTCTTAACTCAGATACTCTGGTTTCATTAAAAGATAATCTGAGCTAATTTAGGAATTAGACTGTTTGTACTACGTGTGCTCAGAAGGAAGGAAAGGCAAACAAAATCTGCTACATTGGAATGAATCATCTCAGGGACACAGGGCTCAACTTAGCAAAGGCACAGGCACATATGGAACTCAACCCTGGGAAAAAATATCTCCAGGATGCCGCCTCAGTCAGCCAAATGAGGAGAGACACGATGAACAAAGGTCTGAACGTGCTCAGCAGCGCACCCCACAAGCTCAGAAATCTCAGGTTTTCTCTGCCTGGTATCATCCCACAACAGAGCTCCTGCCTCCGTGTTTGTGAGCCTCACAAACACCGACAGCAGCAGGTCTGGGCAGCTCCATGAGGCTGTGGCACCACCGTGCCAACAGCAGACATCTTAAACCCACAGGGAGAAAGGAGCCCTCCAGTTTGCTGCAGGGACCCCAAAGGATGATGGAAAGCTAAAGCCAAGGAGCGATCACAACGCCTGCTTAAAGAGAAATAAGTGTGTTTATCACAAGAAAAAGCCCCCCGTGACCTTGAAGGCTGTGCAGTGCCCATGGTTATCCTCCCAGCCCTTCACACATGCCTTTGGATGGAGAGAACAAAACAGCGGAAATCTTCCGCCCTGCGCTGCCCGAGATAAATGTCCGGGACAAAACCAGATCAACTGGAGCTGTCCTGAATGACAGCAAAGCAGCAAGCCTTGCCCTCAGCACACGGAAACAAGTGGGAATAAAGGTGGAAGACCACAACCCAGACACAAGCAGACACATCAACTTGAATCCAACTCCCGTTTTTGCCCTGACCAGCATTCCTTAATCATTCACCAAATCGGAGCAGCGTTGCCTTACCCATACGATAGGACAACTTCTTCCAAGCCGGCTCCAGGGTGTTTGGCATTAGCCAGAGATGCTTGTATAACACCTCCCTGCTCTGCAGCTACACCAGGAGCACTTTCAGGAGTTTGCCTCCGTGCTATCATTAACCTCCAGTAATCCAACATTCCCTTGGATTAGCCACGGAAGCGTTTCCCTGCTGTACCTGACCAGTGCTGCATAGGCTGAGCAGAGGAGAGAGGGGGCTGTGCACCCAAATAACAGCAAGTGCAAATCCATTTGTTTTTTTGACTCCAACAGATTAAATAAAAAAATCCAACAAGCTGCTTCAGTTACATATTGCTGTACCAGTCCACCACTTGCATTGTAATTAACATGCACCAGACAGATGGTAATTGATAATTCCCTGGGAAAGAATCACGTCACTTTGCTGCCTTATTCACTTTAGTTAAGATTTTCTTCTTATTATAGCTACCTCCAGTGCTACTCCAATACATCCCTCAAGCTAAAGGCCAGATTCTGTTCACCTGCAGATCAGAGGCAGAAGAAATCCACTTCCAGGGAGTTCTTCCAGATCTGCTGCTGTGTAAGTGGGATGATCGTGTAGCCATAAACACCCGTGTGTCACTAATCAAATCTCCCTTTTTTTCCCGTGCATTTTCCAGCTCTGCACAGCAAGCTGCATGATTGCATTCTGTTCCTCTCACTGGCTGTAAACTCCTCAGATTCCAGCACATACCTGAACGCTGGACATCCTCAATTCAGAGCACAGCGGAAAAGAGCCTGTCCTGTGTGCCATCCCCCTGACTGGAGATGTGCTCTGCATGAAGATGGTATTATTAGAACCAGCTGTTCAAACACTGATAAGAAGTGCCCAGACGCACGCGAGCAGAGGTCAAAGGCACACTAACCGCAGCTTTCCCTTACTACCCCACAGTAAAAACAAGCGAGTCCTGCTGCACTGCTTTGAAGGGTGAATCAGAGTTTCTGCGGCAGGTGAAGATGCAGAGCTGCATCGGGAGCCTTGAGCTCGGAAATGCCGACAGCGGCGGCGGGGCTGTTAGCAATCAGGTTTTATTTACCAGCCATATTGTGTTAAAATCAGACGCGATTCCCATACCGAGCGCCTTAACCTGTCACCGCCTGCGAAGGGAGATTGATTTGTTTGCAAAGAACCAAATCTATCTGGAGGACGCATCCTCCGAGCCTGCCGAAGGCAGGAAGCCCGCATGCAATTCCCCCCTAAAGAAGTATTCCCAGGTCCTGGGGACGCCGAGGGACGAGCCGGTAAATCAATGTCACTCGCAGACAAGCCGCCGGCTCCTTTCCCTCGCCGGCTGCGGCAGCGCCGCTGTGGCATCCCCGGGCTCGGGGGATGGGGCTGCCCCGGGAGGAGCGGGGGGAGGCCGGGGAAGGACTCACCATTGCAGCAGGACTCGTCCCGGCGCTGGAGATGCCGCATCCCCGCGGGGGGACAGTGGCCGCGGGGAGCCGGTCCGGCCCCGCTGCCCGCGCTGGCTCCGAGCGGCCGCGGCCGCGCTCCCCTCGGCCGGAGGAGGGGTCGGCGCCTCCGAAGGGAATCCAAATTCCTCCTCCCTCGCCTGCCGGTCATGTCCAGGCTGCCTTTGCTCAGGGGATGGGCCAGCTCCTGGCCGTGAAGGAATTTGCCATCGCTAAATCAAAAAGAAAAAAAAAAAAAAACCCAAAAAAAAACCCCCCACCAAAACCCAAACAACAACAAAAAAAATAAAGCCAAGAGGGGAGGCGGGATATTTTAAAACTTTTTTTTTTCCTCTCTATTTTTTGTTTTTTTCTTTTTTAAGGGGGGCTGTCGGTGCTCGGGGCGGGGCGGGGAACGAGAGGGGTGCTCAGGCTGGCTGAGATGCTGTGCCGGGGTGAGATGCTCCGGTGCGCTCGCCCCTGCCTCTGTGCCTGTGTGTGATTCTCATACCCAGACAATGCTCTGCAAAGCGAGCTGGTCCTGCGGAGAAATGCAAACACCTCCTCCCCCGAGTGCCTGAGCAAAGGGAAAGCGATACGGAACCAATAGCTTCTCCTTGGCTGCTCTCATTAATATGGAGGAGAAAAAGAAACCAATGAGGAGGAGCGGGAGGAGGGATTTATTCAAATCAAATTTCTCAAATCGAACACCCTTTCCCCTTTTTTTTTTTTTCCCTTCTCCCACCTCCCCCAATTCTGCCTTCACTCTGTCACCTTAACCCCGTTTCTGCTGTCCCAGAAATTTTTATTTCCTGTATCATTACTGTGACAGGGTCAGCAGCACACGGCGATGGGAGGGAGGTTGGCATCGCTGCTGGGAGGGAGAGAGGGCTGTGCGAGGGAGGATGAAGGGAGCCAGTTTCTCCCGGACCTGCGGAGTTGATTGCAAAGACAAGCGATAAAGTAGCTGGAGTTGTCAGGGAGGGGAACTGAGGGGGAGCAGAGCAGGAATTCCAGCTGGAAGCAGCATTTTTCAGATGGTGTTTGCAGATGGGCAGGTGGCCTGTGCCCAGGCTGAGCCCTCTGAGCTTGGGGAAAGGATTCTCTCCCCTCCCACAGCAGATGCACACCCAGGGAGGGAAGTGACTGCCCAGGAACAGCAGCACCTGCGCTGTCCTGCAGTGCCACAGAGCTACCCAGCAACGGGATCCCTGGAACAGCAGCTCAGGAGTGGCACCTGTTGCTGGAAAACCAGTGGAGGGGAGCTGTAAGGAGGGCTGAGATGGCTGCGAAGAGGGGAAGGGATGTCCAGCTGGTTCCCTGCCCGGTACCTGCAGAAGAGCAGGGTGTCACATGTCAAGAGCATCCAGGCGCTGCTCCCTTCTGCACAACGCTCGAGGGGAGGCTCTGCAGACCTGGAAAATGACCACTAAAGGAGCCTGAGCTCCCATCCTGTGCCAGGATATCCCATGGGGACACTTGGCCCCACACTGATTTTGCTGCTGTTAACCATGCTGCTCTCAGGCCCCCCAGATCCGTGCCAAGAGTCTGAGATGCTGAATGCCCACATCCTTACCCAGATTCGGAGATGTGCTGGAAGAGCAGCTGCCTGCTAATGAGGTTCTTCTAATTACCCTGAAATTCCATGACACCTGCATACCTACTACTGCTCCTCCTGTTGTGGAAGCCCTGTCCTCTGCTTATCTTTCCATAGGATCACAGAATCCTTAAGGTTAGGAAAGACTCCCGAGGTCATTGATTCCAACCTTTAACCAAACACCCTCTTGTCAACTAAACAGAGCACGGAATGCTGTATCCAGTCATTCCTTGGACACTTCCAGGGAAGGAGAGTCCACCACTTCCCTGGGCAGCCCATTCCAGTGCTTGACAACCCTTTCAGTGAAGAAATTCTTCCTGATGTCCAACCTGAACTCCCCTGGCACAGCTTGAGGCCGTTTCCTCTTGTCCAGGGAGAAGAGACTGACCTCCACCTGGCTACAACCTCCTGTCAAGGAGTTGTAGAGAGTGATAAGGTCTCTCCTGAGCCTCCTTTTCTCCAGGTTTTTACCCTTTCCCCTTCATTTTCTGCATCTCCCATCTTCAATTTCCCATAGCACATGAATTAATTTCAGCTCCTCCTTGCCTTCACCCTAATTCCTTTAAACAAAGGAGAGAAAAAAAGGCAATTTTGTCATAAAATCAACTAAATCCGTGACCTGCCCAGCATGGAAAGCCCTGGCCCAGTTCCTGTGTGTCCCTGTGGCTCTGAGCCCAGGTGCAGGAGCCTGGAGGGCACAGCCCCCCAGCAGAAGCAGCAGCCCCACCAGCCCTGCTCCAGTCCCTTGGCACAGTCACAGCCCCGTGGCTGCTCAGATGCCTCCTCTGGAGAAAACCTTGTACAGACACGCTGTGAATGCACTCAGCTCTGGTTTTGTTCCAGCACCATGGAGCAGACTAAAGAATCAACCAGAACTTTCAAAGCTTTCTTTTGGATGTTTTCCTCCAGGCCTGCCATCTTCTCTAGTCACATCTCACAGCTTTTGGTAACTTTACTGGATAAGAGACGAAAGAAAACAAATGAAAGATTATAGAATCATAGAATGATTTATGTTGGAAGGGACCTTAAAGATCACATTCCAACCCCCTGCCATGGGCAGGGACACCTTCCACTATCCCAGGTTGCTCCAAGCCCCGTCCAGCCTGGCCTGGACACTGCCAGGGATCCAGGGGCAGCCACAGCTTCTCTGGGCACCCTGTGCCAGGGCCTCCCCACCCTCACAGGGAAAAATTTCTTCCTAATATCCCATTTAACCCTGCCCTCTTTCAGTTTAAAGCCATTCCTCTTTGTCCCATCACGTCATGTGGTATTCCAGAGTCCCTCTCCAGCTCTCCTGGAGCCCCTTTAGGCACTGAAGGGGGCTCTGAGCTCTCCCTGGAGCCTTCTCATCTCCAGGTGAACACCCCCAGCTCTCCCAGCCTGTTTCCAGAGCAGAGGGGCTCCAGCCCTTTGATCAAATTTGTGGCCTCCCGTGGACTCTCTCCACATGTCCACATCTTTCTTATGTTGGAGATGCCAGAGCTGGACCCAGCTCTCCAGGTGGGGATTCACCAGAGCAGAGTGGAGGGAGAGAATCCCCTCCCTCAACTTGCTGCTCAACTTTTTTTGATGCAGCCAAGGGCACAATTGACTTTCTCGGCTGGGAGTGCTCAGTGCTGGGTCATGTCCAGCCTCTCATCCACCAACACCTCCAAGTCTTCTCAGGGCTGCTTTCAATCCATTCCCTGCCCAACCTGTTTTTATGCTTGGGATCGCCCCAACCCAGGTGCAGCACCTTGAACTGGGCCCTGTTGCACTCCAAGAGGTTTGCACAGACCCTCCTCTCCAGCCTGTCCAGGCCCCTTTGGATCCATCCCTTCCCTCCAGCGTGTCCACCACACCACCAGATCAGTGTCATCGGCCAAATTCCTGAGGGTGCACTCGATAATGAAGGGCATTAGATGATGTAGGACAAAAAGCCCTCCACAACACAATGTTTGTTCTTCCCACAAAAAAGCATCTATGTTCACTCTGCGGACTTAAAGGACCTCTTCCCCTGCTCCAAAAAAACCCACGAGAAAACAAAACCAAAACCCTGTGTTCTCTCAAAACTCCCAGAATTTATGGCAGTCCTGCCTCAAAAGCCCTGCAGTGAGATGCTGCCTTAGCTTGCAAAGCATGGAAGAAGACTCCCAGGTGTTCAATTATTATGTGCTGATCCAACATCTGCTCCCTATCTTTCCCAGGAGAAGGGCAGTGGGCCAAAAGAATCATCTAGTGGCCCATATCCAGCAGCAGTTGGATGACCTTAGATGATCTCAGCTGATTTTAGTATCAGGTTTCCTACTGAAGGAGTCAGGAGAGTCTATCCAAGAACTTTGTTCCCCAAAGAAGTCCATTTTTATGAGTAGAAAAACAATTAAGCCACTTCCAGGTAAATGGTGTTTTATTGTCATCCTCCTGAGCAGTCTCTTAAATAGGTCTTTATTATTTGTGTGTAAAGCACAATAACCATTCTCTTGGCTGGTATGAGGGACTGAGGGGGGCAGGAGGAGGCTTCCTGAGGGCAAAGTGTGAGTTCCTGCTGATCCATCCTTCCACCCATCCATCCATCCATCCGTCCTCCTACATGTGTGAGCTGGTTGCAGGAATATGTGCTGAGACTGGGTTAAAGGTATTTTATTAGGAAGTCCTTGCTTTTTTATTTTGACACCTGAGGTGTGATTTAATTAACTGGACAACTGGGTCTGAGCTGGCCAAGCACCTCTGCCTTCATTTTAAGTTCAGGTGTTATCAGTGCAGCCACTGGAATATGAGGCACGATCCATCCCAGCCCAAGGAGACACTGAAAGCAGCTCCAAGGAGCTGTGCCTGTTTCTAGATGTGCCTGTTTCTCTCCACTCTAGACCTCTAATGGTTAATGAAATGAATCCCTCTTTCACTATCAGGTTTGACAAGCCTGGAATATTGAGGCTCACCCACATGTCTTGTTCTGCTCTGCTGGACAAGAACTGCCTCCAGATAGAGCCACAGCCTGCCACCCACACTGAGATCCCTCCTGCCAGGCCTGACTGGCCTGCAGATCCTCTGGTGTGATGGTCAAGCTGTGCTGGGCATGCAAAGGAGACCCAGAGGAGAGGAAAGTTCTCTTGTGCAGTGTGAGGTTGAAAAATACCTCGTGACAGGTGGGACCCTCTGGTCTCCATATTCCTCAGTCACTTCCCACCAACCAGGAGATTCCCAACAGGCAGAAAGAGGCAATTCCTCGTTCCTGAGGACAAGATCTGGTGGGAGTATGATGCAGACAGTGCAGTCATTTGTTCCCTGTTTAGCCATGTAAATGAGCTGTACTGTTCAAAGGCATTTCTGCTCGTAGCACTGTGTCCAGAGCCAGGGGGATGCAGTATCCTGAATCCCTCACCTGCTGTGGCCTGCTGGGACAGTCCTGGTGGGTAGACAAAGCTCTGCACCATGGTGTTAAAAGGCAGTGACTCAAACCATGAACCTGAAGAGCAGCAGGTATCCCATTGTGTGACTGCTTTTACCTCTTAGTAAATATAAAGTAGCTTAGCCCCCAGAGCTGTGCACCTCAGGAGGCTGGAAGGTGTGAGAGCAGCCACCAGTGAGAGCTGAGGTGCTGGAAATTCCATCCCAGCTGAGCGGATGGGAGGCCATTGAACACAATACCCTCAAAGGGAATTGATTTGAAACAAACCCTGTGATTCCTGCATCCAGTCATGCATCTCCTGCAGCTCCTCTGGGAACGTTTTAGATACACAAAATCTACTAACAGAGTGAATAGCTCAGGTGCAAGGCTCCAGTATCCCACTGCTCTTGAAGTCAAGGGTACAGTCACCAGTAAATTCAAAATTCTTTTCCCTACCTGACCTACCTCCTCTTTCTGGAGCTCCAGCTTCACTTGGCGCGAAGAGAGAATTTGTTCTTTCCTCTTCTCAGGTAAATAAGCTAAAGATGCCCTTTGACAACTTCTTGTGATTCATGATCAGCTGTTTAAAGAAATCACATTGTGTGAATCATCCTCCAATGGAAGTTACATCCCCACTGGAGGGAGTCAGCAGAAGGGAATGTGTGTGAGCTTCTCTGAGAGAGTGAAAACAGCCAAGGTAGTGATGAACAAGACACAACAGGAGGTCATCATGGGAATTATGCCTGTGGAATTGCTCTAGATTAGGAGCCTTCAACTTATATCAATGTACAGAGATTGCTGAGACAGAAAATGGCGTGAATATAAAAATGGCATTGAGAAGGTAAATGAGGGAAACAATGTCCACTCTCCTTCCTAATGCAAAGCTGGAAAGATGCCAAAAAAGAAAAAAAATCGGGATGGCCTGGTTCAAAACAACAAAAAAGTCTTAAACAAAAATTTTGACATGACCTGAGGAATGCTAGAAGCTTCCAAGGATTCAAAGCTACTCCATGGAGGAAAAGTCCATAAAGGCAATTAAATGTCATGAGACCACTTCTGGCTCTGAAGATTTCTGAAACACT
This sequence comes from Corvus kubaryi, assembly GCF_017639235.1. Lineage (NCBI taxonomy): Eukaryota > Metazoa > Chordata > Aves > Passeriformes > Corvidae > Corvus > Corvus kubaryi. The sequence goes on along the minus strand of NW_024581137.1, from coordinate 55,848,926 downwards.
TTTCAGTAGATGCTGAGAGGGAATTTAGGGCACTTCTGTGTTAATGCTTGCTCCTTTCTAACATTCTCTGTGGGACCTTGCTGGACTTGCTGACTTCTGGTCTAACTCAGTGCAGACATTCTTACATTTTCTGTTGTCACACCTTGTCACCCACCAGCATCCCCAAGTCTTTCTCCACAGGTCTGCTCCCAACCCATTCTCCTGCCAGCCTGTATTGATACCAGGGGCTGCCTCAAACACATGCAGGACCTTGCACTTGGCCTTGTTGGGCCTCATGAGGTCCACATGTGTCACTTCTGGAGCTTGCCTGGGTCCCTCTGGATTGCCCCATCCTTCAGGAATGTCACTGCAGCCTCAGCTTGGTGCCAGCTGCAAATTAGCGGGGGCTGTGCTCAATGCCACCGTCTGTGTCATTAATGAAGATTTTCATGAGTGCTGACCCCAATACAGACCCCTGGAGGTCACCACTGATGTCCATTAGAACATTGAGCAACTGACCACAACCCTCTGGATGTGACCATCCAAGCAATTCCTTGTCTGCTGAGCAGCCCACTCATCAAATCCACCTCTTTCTAATTTAGAGGGAAGGATGTTGGGGGGAAGATGTGCCAAAGGCTTTACAGAATTGCAGATAAATGACATCTGCAGCCCTCCCCTTGTCCACTGATGGAGTCACCCCATCAGAGAAGGCTGCCAGGCTGGTCAGGCAGGATGTGCCATTGGCAAAGCTGTGCTGACTGTCCTGAATCACTTCCCTGTTCTCCAGGAGCCTCAGCACAGCTTCCAGGAGGATCTGTTCCGTGATCTTCCCAGGCACAGAGGTGAAGCTGACAGGTCAGGAGTTCCCAGGGTCCTCCTTTCTACCTTTTTTAAAAAATGCTTGCAAGTTTCCCATTGTCACATCACCAAGGAGTTCACCTGACTGCCATATATGATTTACAGAAATGCATTTTATAAATATACCTTTAAATACGTGTTATGTAATTTATTATATAAATATCTATTTCGATCTGAACCGAAAGCTTCAGCATTCTTGCAGGTCTGCTTATAACTCCTCTATTGCTCCATGGCCAAGATTCATCCTACCACACTTAAGGAGTTTAGATGGATTAATTTTCTAGGGATTTCTGTGTTCTGTGTCCTCTGTTTCTGGGGATAGAGCCCTCCTGTGACCATCAGGGGACATCAGAAACATCTGGGAGTTTCTCTCCTTCTGAAAGCTGGATAAAATTGGAATTGGAACAGAGACCAACAACTGTGTTCCCATACTTGGCACCCACTGAAGGAATTGTTTATAATTATCTGACAGCACCTCTTTATCAGGAGGAAAAGACATGTAAAGTCTCAAAGAGCACAAAAAGGTGCTTTATGTCTGACAGAAAATAAAGCTGACGAGGAGAACTTCCAGTTCCACGGGAGTGTGGAAGGAGTCTGCTGTTCAAACTGCACTTTAAGCCCAGGCTGGGGCTCTGGATTTTGTCATGGTGAGCCTCTGAACCTCCTGTTGTCATATCCAAAGGCATATTCAAGTTTCACATGGAAGACACCAGCTATTCCCACAGTTGAGGTGAGAGCCAGCCCAGGATTTCTCTTCACTTGCTTTGCTCCTGGAAGTCCAATTTTCCATCCATTCACATCCAAGAACAAACACAGATAAATGAAGTTTTCTGCCTTTTAACAATCACAGAATCGTCAAGGTTGGAAAAGACCTTCAAAATCACCAATCCCAATTACCAACCCAACAGCACCACCTTGTTCTCCACTAAACCATGTCCTCAATTGCCAATCCACATGATTTTTGAACAATTCCAGGAATGGTGACTCCACCACTTTTCTGGGCAGTCTGTAGGAGCACAGAGAAGAAAAGGGACTGGGTGTTGGCAGCACTGGCCATGGGAAGCAGCAACAAAGTGCTGAGAAGCTCTCAGGGATAAGCTCTGAGCTGTCACTTGTGTCCCCCTGAGGGTCAGCAGGAGGTTTGGCAGAGAAAATTGAAATTTCCAGTGAAATATTTTTGTCTTCTCCTTGTCTTGTTTTGTTTGTTGGGGGGTGGTGGTTGCAGGAGGAGTGGTGAGATAGCACAAGGAGAGGCTTGTCCTTAAGTAGCACCAGAAGTCAATGATTTGGTCAGGGATATTTTCAATTTCCCAAACAGATATTTAATAAAAAACCCCCAAAATTTAACAATGTATTTTTTATTTCCCGAAACAGAATTTCAAACACCTTTTTTCACTGAAAGAGTTACTACAAAGATTTGTTTCTCAACCAAAGTTTTTGACACTCTGTAGAAAGAATTGGGAAAAGCAGCATTAAAATACCATGGAACATAAATCTGTGCCTTCTCTCATAATCCAAATATCAATAACTGGTGGTCTTCAGAAAGATTAATTGATATCTCTGTCTTAATTCCCACCTACAGCTGTAAAGAAGCTCAATATGCACAAAGCTTTTGTGTTTAATAAGAATTTGTGAATGCTTCGAAAGAAATGAAACCATGAATAAATACAGGCTGAAGGAGTATTCCTTATCAATTCTTAGAATGGTGGATATTGATTGTAGTGAGATATGGATATTGATTGTAGTGGGATATGGATATTGATTGTAGTGAGATAAGGAGCTTAAACTAGAAATATTTGAAGAAATAGGTATTCTCCGAAGGCTGAAAGTTATCTGTGGTTCCTGCTTGCCAACAAGCATGGAGAAAACCTTCCACCAGGCATTCAGGCATTCCTGGATATTTATCTGAGTGTGACTGATGAGCAGAAGTCTCCTTTCAGGTGCATTATTCTATCCAAATAGCGTGGATAACTATCAGAATCTATGAAGTCTTCCTTTAAAAGTCACCTAATAAAATACTCACTTTCAGATCTTGAAGATGATTGAAGGGGGGTCCACCTGAGAATTTTTGTGCTCCAGATCATTCATCTGAGGGTTTGTGGCCTAAGCCCTGGCTGAGAAAATATCTCCTTACTTAAAGCATAATAAAGGCAATAATGAAGCAGATTTGAGGAAGAAGTCGCTGATCTCTTCAGCTCCCACCTTGAATTGACTCACACACCTTCCCTCATCTTCCAGCGCCGTTTTCAGCATCTGGAGGATGCAATACATCCTCCTTAGACAGTTCCTACTGAAATTACTAACGACCAACTTGTGGCTAAATTCAAAGGTCGCACTCCCCATCTGAGCTCTCTTGATTTATGAGCTGCTTTTGCCACTTGGGACAGTTCTGCCTTCCTTTATCTGCAGGCACAGACAGATTGCTCCCCTAACCCTGCAGCCAAGTCTTTTTCTTTTAATTGCTCTGACAGGATGTCTTGAGTTCATTCCTTGCTGCACTCCTGGTGAGGTGAGGGTTATCCAACGGTGCTCAAGGTCTTTGATTCTCAAAATACCTTCAGTTTGACATCTTGGCCTTCTCTTCTTGCATGAAACACTTTGGAGGGAGATTCTCCACTGCTGGAGGAGGACAGCTGGAAAAAAATTCAGCTGTAGAAGACCAAAAAATTCTCTTTTCCTTCAAGTGGAGGCAAATAACCCTCCAGTGAGGACTGCAGAAGGTCTGTGATTGGCCTGAGCATCAAGTCTGGGTTAGCCAAGCCGTCATGAAGGGGTTTTAATGGAAGGAGCCCATGGCTACATTTGCAAATACAACTCGTGGAGTTTTCCTTGAGGAACTGATGCCTCTGCTGTTTCACCTGATGCCATTCTCTGTGTGGAGTCATCTTTTATCTATGGAGAAAATTTTATTTGTTTCGTATTTCTCTCAGAACTTCATTATCTCAATTTCTTACTCCTTTTATTACATATATTTTTTTCTTTCTTAATACACCGTCTTCGGTTCTGGGTGCTGCGTTTATATAGAATTTATATGTGAAATAGCAACTTCCAAGATAAATCAGGGATTGAAAATGCACCTTTAGCCATTACAAAATATCTCCTACTTGTGCTTACACAAAGGGAGTAGCTGTGTCTGCTGCTGCTGGTAGTTTATCATCATTTAGTAAGCCAGACTCTGAAATATGGAATATGCTTTGTCACTGGAGTGCAACTGCTAATTGCATTCAGATATGTTCTGTTTTCCCCTGCTTTTTTCCTGTATTTTTTATTTTCTGTGTAATTTTTCTTCCCCTGCACTTGGCTGAAAGCCAGTTTTCTTAAATGGAATATGACAAAGCTAAAAATCCTTTTCCTTCTCTAGCAGAAATCTCTTCTGCTGTTCCCATGCTGCATAAAACCCTTTGCATTTTAGTGTACACTGATATAAAATCTGATCTCCTACAGGAGACTGTGGCCTCTGTTCCCTTCTCTGAGCATGAAAAGCACAGAATCACAGAATGGTTTGGGTTGGAAAGGACATTAAAGATCATCCAGTGCTACCCCTGCTGTGGGCAGGGACTCCTTCCACTATCCCAGCTTGCTCCAAGCAGCATCCAGCCTGGCCTTGGACACTTCCAGGGATCCAGAGACATCCACAAAATTCTGTGCAAACAACCAAAGGCAGGTTCATCCAAAATTTCTCTCTTCATCTCCTCTAACATGAACATACGAAAACAATAAATTAGATAAAATATTCACAACAGGAGAAGGCTTTCTGCTTGGGCTCTGTCAGACATAGAAGAGAAAAGCAAAAGCCAAAGTTAGGAAGCAAAAGCCAAGCAAATGCATTTCAGAAATAAAAAAAGAAGTAGAAAAAGGAACTACTGCAATAATGTCCCAGAGAAAGAGGGAGGTCTGTAATATCTGAGGGATTCATCTAATCAGAGGTTGGATATATCTTCAGTGGAGGTGCCTGTAGCTGAACTAATCCTTGTTTCCCTGTCTAGTCACAGAAATCTCGTTCATAGTTGCCAGAAACCAGTGCATGTATCACATCAACCTGAGGGAGGCATGTGGATAAATGAGAAAAATCATATCCTAAAAGTGGTCTTTCTCTCCACTGACTTTAAGGAACCTGTGTTGTCAACATCCAAAGGTGGGTGAGATGAATCCCATGCTGGATATCTCCAAGACAAGTCTGTTTGCCACTTAAAGGAGATGCTTTATCCAAAAATAAATCACTGACTTCAATAAATGAGTAAATTTTAATGGCTTCTGGTGCCAGATGAATGGGAAGGTGTAGAACTTAACCCTGATAAAGGGAAATACTTCATAAGACAATTTCCAGTGATGGAACACATTTCCGTAAAAAATGACAGAGAGCAAGAGTACAGTTTAAACCAAAGGGATTGGAAAATTAAAAAAAATTGGCAAGATTATCTGGAGGAAACATTAATAATGTTGAAATAAATTTAGTAGGGTATGTTACAACTTGACAGCTTTAATCAGTCTGCAATTGCTAAAGGTCAAGGTAAAAATAACAAAATATATTACCCTAGACATCAGATTCTTACATTTTCATCTAATTTACCTTTTCAGGGCAAAGAGAAGACTGGATTAGACAGGCAAAGGATCTGATGAATATAGGACATTCCCATATTCTCAAAATATACTCAATAATATCCTATATTTTCAAAATATGAAAAAGAAAATCCATTCATCTTATTTTCTGAGGTAATTAATAACATTCAAAGAAACAGGCAAATAAATAAAACCACCACCCTCTCTTCTTGTTTGGGTCTGGATTTCTACTCTATTCTGAAATTTATCACTTTGCTTTTTGAATTTCTTATGTTTTCTTTGAGCAGCTGATGGATAACCTGATTTTGGCAGTTCTCCCTCAACAGTAACAAGGATCATTATTAGGGTTACACAGAGAAATACCTGTTACAGAAAGCAAAACAGAGTGAGTTAATTACAAAAATCAAAGTCATGCAGAACAAAAGGCCTCGTGTTTCACATGGCAGAAAGACATGGTGCAATGTCATTTCAGGGAAAAGCTCCCCAAAAATGATTCTTTAGCACTTTCTTTTATCTTTGAAATGTCTCACTTCCATTTCTATTAATCATTTATACTTGCTTTACATAGCCTTACAATAAACAGCAAATTAATTCAATGGGCTTAATATAACTTCTTTTGTATTTTTGTCACAGCAAGACTATCTCAAAATTCAGTGTAACTCTGCACATATTTTACATTTGAAATGAACAGTTCTTCACACGTTACTTATTTTAAATACCAGCTTTGTTTCTGCTCTCTGTTCAATCAAAGCATTCATTGTCTGATTCTAAGATGCTGACACTACAGAAGGTGGATATAACACATTCTCATCCTAAAAAATTGGTGGTTTATGAGTTGTTGGGTTTTTTTCCCTGCACTAGCAAGATTAGCAAGAGTGAGATCTGCCTATGCCCGACACAAATGCTTTCTGTCTTTTTAGTTTTTCCCATCAGCATAACAAATTCACTTAATGCCTGCCTTAAAACCTAATTCGTCTCTTACTCAATTTAGTCTAAGCCCTTGTACAAAGGTTGCAGCATCCTTTCTTCAATCAGCTCTGATCTTTGCACTTTATCCAATTGTAGCTGTTTGCATTTCTCTTTTCTATTCCTCTGGCTTCTCTCCACCTGTGCTGCTGCTTTAAAGATTCTGTTTTTGTCATTTAATCAGATTTTTTACACAGATTCTACACACGGGTAGGGATAGTTTGGGGGGGGGTGATTTTAAACTGAAAGAGGGTAGATTTAGATGGGATATTAGGAAGGAATTGCTCCCTGTGAGGGTGAGGAGGCCCTGGCACAGGGTGCCCAGAGAAGCTGTGGCTGTCCCTGGATCCCTGGCAGTGTCCAAGGCCAGGCTGGACGGGGCTTGGAGCAACCTGGGCTAGTGGAAGGTGTCCCTGCCCATGGCAGGGGGTTGAACTGGATGTTTTTTCAGGTCCCTTCCAACTCAAACCATTCCATGTTTCTATGATTCCATGGTAACTGAGTGTCTCACAACCCTCAGGAGCAAACTTACTCCATCCTTACAAGTGGTGAATGAAAGGTTTAGAAACATTGGAAAAGATACAAGTCTGGGATTCAACCCATTTTCTCTTAGAGAAGAGATTCTTAAAATAGCTTGTCTCCGCTGAAAGTAAAGTATGAGTTTATTCCACTAAGTGAAGATGTCTGCAGTATAAATGTTTACATTTATAAATGTGGAAGGACTATCACTACAGCCTCCTCTTCCATATGTACATCCACTCAGTGCAAATAAGGTCAATAATTCCTGTAATAATACACATTGCTCATGCTGATTTTTAGTGCTTTTACAGCTGAAGATAAAGTACATCCCTCAGATGTCTCCCATGACGTCCTTGGCTTTTCACCAAGTACGTGCAGACTTAATACCACTAGATCTACAGGCAGCAGGAATTTACATATTGCAAAATTGCTGTAGCACCATTTCATCTTTCAAAACAACTTCTCTGTGTGTTTTTTTAAGGAATAAATATACATCCTGCAAATACATTGGGAATTAAGCAGAGGTTATTCTTTTTTCTGAAGTGATGGCTGTGTCTGATGAATAGAAAACCTGAGTTGAAGTTGTGACAGTGATGGTGTGAGCTCATTTCTCCTTCTTGTGGGAACCCAGACTACAGAGAATATTTCTCTGCCTGTTCTGAAGGGTTCTACCTCCTGGACAACACCATCTTTGACCTTCGTCCATGGGGAAAATTGCCTGGCCTCTGGGAAGAATTAGAATCTACACTGGTGTGAATTAGGTGATAGAATACTATGTAAGATTGTCACAGGGTGAAACAGTTAGACGTTTTGGGTTTATTAATATAGTAAATAGATAAAAGCAAGAAACATCAAAATGGAGGATTTTTGTTGTTCTCCAGACCTCCTTCTCCTTCTCCTTCTCCTTCTCCTTCTCCTTCTCCTTCTTCTTCTCCATATTCTGCAGTAGAAGTGGTCTGGGATAATTGGCTAAAGAATTCCGCAGTTCCTGCCTGTGTGATGAGATAATTTATTAGACATTGGTAGAAAAGTGAAAATATCTTGCATTTTAAGTTTTCATTGGTTAATTTACCTTTAAAAGGGCTGTGCAATCTTGATGATTTGGCTTTTCCTGCATTCTCTGCTTCATGCTATGTCTGGGTCATGTCAGTGGCCTGTACTTTCTAGATAAGACTTAATAAACAACTACAGAAGAAAGAGAAGGCTGAAAGTCCTGTTCATCTCTGACTCCTGGCACAGACTCTAAAAAGCCTCCCCCATCAGGGGAGACACAATTAAGGCACGGATTGCACCACTTCTCTTCCTCAGTTTCCCCATTTAAAAATGGCAGTCATGGTACTGGTCTCCCCTGGAGAACACCAGCAACAACACAGCTCTGAACTCCAGAGTGTTTTTCCTCCATCTCATGGAAGCAGATGCTGACACACACGTGAGTTATAACTGCACAACCCCTGGATACTGGTGTTTTCCCAAGACGCTTCAGGCCAGGGTCACCCACATTTAATTAAGGCTTTGCCACCAGCAGGGAGAGGCCAAAGTTGCAGTTGATTTTCTATATATTTGTGATTATCCTGGATAATTTGGAAGCATCTGTTCTGCTGATAAATATTTCAATGAACCACAGAGCTGGTTTTCTGCAACGAGCATGAAAACACAATCCAGCTGCAGCGCCTCTAACTCTGAATGTTCCTTTTATTCATTTCTGGTTCTTTTTTAAGAGCAATAAAGCACATCATTCTATCCATTCTGCTGTTTTACACTTTAGGGCCATAATGAAATGCTCTGAATGAACATGGATTGGTAATCTAGGAAAAAAACCAATCAGAAATGTCGGCACTGGTAATAAAGACTTTATAAGCTTTAGAGCTGCAATTTTTGTGGACATCTCTTTCAGAGCTTTTTTTTTTCTCAAAGAGCTTTCCAAATCATGACAGGCAAGCAGGCTGGCTTAACACAATCATTTAGATTGCATGGAATTTTCTCCCAGTAAAATTGCCAGCGATCATTCTCATTTGAAGCACTTCAGATCATCTCCTTAGAATCCTAGGCAGAAATTTGCAATGTGAGTCGGAATTGGCTCTGTGGGGGGAAGCAAAACAGCCTGGGGATTCCTGAATAACAAACAAAGTGTTGGTGAAATAATAATTATTATCCTCAGTGCTTGGAAGGTGGTTCAGCACAGAGCCCTGCAGTGCCCTCGGGCAGCCAGAGCAGGGTTTGTGTTCTGCACCTCTGAAAAGCTGTGTCCAGGAAGAGAAGCACAGCACCTGCAAACAGCATCTCAGCACACGGATAATTCAGTGCTAAAGAAGGGATAGAGGGTCAGGGTGATGCTCACACAGCCCCATGCCCTCCTCCCTATGTACTTTGATTCATTCCAAATATAAAAGCAGTTTTTCTGCACAGATGAGTATAAATGTGGATGTGGTAGAGAGTGAAAACAGCAGGAGAGGGTAGTGTTTTATAGATTTGTGATGGCTGATGAATAGAAAGATATTTTAAAGATTAATAGAATTTTTAAGGTTGGAAAAGACCTCCAGGATCAAGTCCAACCTGTGACCAAACATGGCCTTGTCAACCAAACCAGAGCACTGAGTGCCACGTCCAGTTGTTTCTTGAACACTCCCAGGGATGGAGACTCCACCACTTCCCTGGGCAGCCCATTCCAGTGCCTGACCACCTTTTCAAGGAAGAAATTCTCCCTGATACCCAACCTGAACCTCCCATGGAACAGCTAGAGACCATTTCCTCTTGGAAAAGACATTTAGAGGCCTAGAATTTCCTAAGTAGCCCATCCTTGGAAACCAGAAGTAATCCTTCCTATACTCAATTTTCACCAGGAATGAGCCTGGAAAACCCAAGGAAGCAGTTTGCCAATTTTCTTGTTTCTTTCAGTGTGTTTCTTCAGCAGTGATTTTCAATATTTGATCATCTGTGAACCCCTGGCTATTTTTTCCCTCTCCAGTACTATGTCACAAATTTAAGGCTAAAAAGCATCTCAGCTGTGTAATGACTACGATCAGGGAAAATGGGTGAGAAATAATTTTAGAGTAATCCAAAATTATTGCTTTCCAGGCCACTGGAAAGCTACACAGGCAGGAAAGGATGAGTGCAATGACAATCACCCCACCTTCAGGGCAGGGAGGCTTTGGGTGTCAACGAAGCAGAGATGGATTTAACTCAGTTCAAGTCACTTTTTGGTGGAAATTGGGAACTGTAGATTCATGGCTGCACATGGCAGCACAGAGAGTGGAAGGAGCAGCAATTTAATAAGTGGAAAATTTGGAAAGGATGAAGACTAGACTAGAAAATGATGGTGTCAGCCCCTGTGCCAGCCCTTCACGGGTCTCTCAGGTCCATGTGCATGGAAAACACTCCTTCAGCTGGAGAACTGTGGATAGACCTGCCTGACACAGAGACATTTGCTACAGCTCGTCTATAAAAAAGCATCTTTGGTTCTGGTGATGCTCTTGGGACTTCCACCCTTGGAGGTTTCTACTGGATCTTGCACGATGTTGCTTTGCTCTTATTTTCTCCTCACGGTGCTGCTCTTCCTTAATCCTAAACAGTTGGTATCATTTTTTCCCAAGGGAAAAATTAAGAGGAAGGACAGGAAAGGAGAGAGGAAGATTGCCTGTTTTTTTTGTTTTTTGGGATTTTTCCCCCTCTAGATAACAGAAAGTTTTTACTGAGAGACTTTGTTCCTCCAAATATTTGAGCCTGTGCTCCAATAATCTCCTCCTGGACCAGAGGTGACCCTGAAGGCATCAGGAACAGCATTCCCTTCATGCTGGCTCAATGCTAACAAATCCTCTGGGCTCACACAGCCTCTGTTCAGTGTAATGGCTGGGGCTGGTGTGTCCACAAGACAATTAAGCTGCATTTTCAAATCAATCACATTCAGACTGGGAGGAAGGAGCAACATAATCTGAACATTAGCTATTTAAAGGTGATGGTGGGGAGAAAGCTCCAGAACCCCAATGTTTCTATGACTCTAAACCTCCTCTCACTCTGGCAAATGTGTTTTTCAAGGAGTGTTTTTTGGCCAAAGTCTTCCAGTCAAGGCCTGAGAATCTTCACCTCTTCCCAGCATATGTTGCACCATAATTCATGACACCCAGCTGTACCTTGCTGGGCAATAATTCTACATCCACCACTAAACCCATCCTGAGGTGGGTAGTGGTGAGACCACAAGCCAAGGATGTGTGCACCTGCATCTGCATCAGGAGAATATGAAAAACATCCTCTTGTCCTCCAAGGGCCTTGTAAATGTGTCCAGTATCACAAGAGTCTGTTTTATCTCAGACAGATGATGGATGGAGAAAAAATGATGGAATCCTGGAAGAGTTTGGGCTGGGAAGGACCTTTAAGGGTCCTCTCATCCAATCCCCTGCCATGGGCAAGGACAAACTCCACTAGACCAGAGTGCTCCAATCTGGCCTTGGACACTTCCAGGGATGGGACATCCACAATTCCTCTGGACAACCTGTGCCAGGACCTCACCACCCTCGTTGTAAAAAATGTCATCCCTAAAATCAGGGAATTATCCCTGCCAGCCTAACTCTGGAAGAGCCAACTGTTCTGACACACAGCAAATGGACTCTGGGCTGCCCCTGAGTGCCTGGGATTTGTTACAGAGTGTTTTTGCTTGTCTGGTTCCTGGCAGGTTTCGAGCTGGACTTGTTATCTCTGCCTTGCCACATCCCTGAGCTGCACATCATGAGCCTGTGCAGATCAGCGTGAGGAAGGGCAAAGCAGTGATGGCACAAAAGGGCTGCCTGGGGTCCCCAAGCCCCAGACAGGTTTGGTTTGTGGTTCTGGTGTTTTTTTTTCCTTTTTCACATCGCTCATGAGCAGTAGCAGCATTTACTTGGTGTGTACAGAGGTCCAGTGAAGTAAGGGTGACGTCTGGAAGGAATCAGAGACGTCATTCGCATTAAAGCAAAACGGGGAGGTTTTTCTAAATATAATAAATATTAAAATACTGCAACTGTCTATCTGAACTGGCAGCAGACAGCCTTAAAAATCTATTAAAGGAGATTAAGGATGTGGAAAGCATTTTCGGTTCGTAAGCCAACAAATAAAGATCTTGAAGAGGGAGGGTTGGAATGCTCCTCTCACTGATGATAAATGTGGACACGATTTCAAACAGTGCAGAGATATCCTCAGCCTCACACAACGGGATTGATCAGGGAGGGAGCTCAGGACTGCAATACAAAATGCAGACTCTTCACTTGCAAACAGAGTTGTTTTCACGTGGCCAAATCTTCTTCTAATCACCACTGCAGATATCACATGAGCCAGCAGTTCTGGGTCTATTTTTCCCTTGCAGATAATGAGGTTAATTGACAGCTGCAGCATCCTGGTAAGACCTGATGGAAGATGAAATGCAGGCCCAGGGACAGATAGAACAAGATAATTCTAATGACCAGCATTATCAAGGATGCTGACCATTATTAAATCTCTTCTTTCATGGAAAGAGGGAAAAAAAGTTAATTCTAAATGTGGTTTCTTTCCCAGCAAATAATCAAATAGCAGCAAATGAGGCACTTGAATCCAAGAGGACCAGTGCAATGGTTCCTTGTAATTTGGAGAGTTCCACACTGGAGCATTAGGAATGGAAGAACAGTGTGTGTGTAATTGTGTGTTTTGACAAGCAGTTATTTAAAAAGGGTTGCAGAGGGAGAGAAGATTCAATGTGATCCTCTTTGTCTGCCTGTGCAAAAACAAAGAAAGAGTGGGAGTGGTTATTGGCTGTATGAGGAGGAGAATCATGCATTATTTTTGCTCTCTATACTGTTCCTGTGGAACTCATCCAGGAAAACTGCACGTCCTTGTGCACTGCTGCTGAAAAAGACTAAACATTGCTAGAGATACAGAACATGTTTGACACTATTTATCTGCAAAACTGGCATTTGCTGCTGAGCAGGTCAGACCCAGCTCATTTTACAGTCAGTGGGAAGAAATAGGCCCTTTTCAGGTGTGAGTCATGTGGCATATTTCAGATATTTATTTTAGGGTGAGAGAAATTGTGTCCTGGTTTCCACTGACTCTTTTCACTGGCTCTTCAGTGGCTGCCAAGAGTCAAGAGGGAATAACTCCAGTAGAGATATTTCCATTGAAAAAATTGGTTTTCAGTTGTATAAATCACGGTCTGAAAGACAAACAAAAAAAGTCTGTTTTGGTTACTATAACATGACCTAGAGGAGGTTGATAATGGTCAGATAATACATGAATATAACATCTTGGATGGAAATAAGGCCTCCTCATAAGCTCTTTAACCTAATTGTAAAGGACAGAGCAGGAGTGGCTGGAAGTTGAAGCCAGATTAGTTCATATTAGAAATAAAGCATGTTTTTAGTACTCAGTAAACAACTCAAAGTTAAGCCATATATTCTTCCTTTCTGATGCCTTCAAATAAAAATAGAATATCTTTCTGAAGGAGGTGCTTCAGCCAGAACAAATCAGTGAGCGCAGGCTTAGCATGGGTTGAATGTCAGAGAATTACAGAATTATTTAGTTTTGGGAAGACCCTTAAGACTGTTGAGGCTGGACAGGAACTTAACAGTGTGTGACGGTTTGGGCAAATTTGGAGGAAAAATATCCTCTGAGAGAAGGCAGGTTACAACCAGCCTTCCCCCACCAGGTTCGGGAAAAAATGAATTTTCCTTGAAGGAAAGTGAAAGAGATTAAAACTATTTATTTAACAAACACACAGGAAAAGGATAATAATGCTAAATAATAATAAAACCTCTCGCTGTGGAAGAGAAACCTGAGAAAATTTCAGAGTCCTTCTGTAGTCTCTCTCTCCCCCTCCTTGGAGCTGGGATGGGGCGCTGGGCCCACCTCCAGGGCCAAGGCCTCGGTGGAAAGTCCTCCCAATGTATTCTGATGTTGAAACCATCCATCAGAGAAGAAGGGAAAGATCAGAGTCCCAGGAAAACAAAGTTCAACTCTCCAGAGGAAAAGGAGCTGAAAAACTGGCCGAGAGCTGGCTGGAAAGAAAGCAAGCTGGGTGCTTCCCTTCCCTCCTGCTCTCCTGCCACAGCTGAATGCAGAGAGCCCTCTCTATCTCTGTGTCCGTGAAAACAAACTGTAAACTGCTTTGAAAGTTCCCTTGGTTTTATCTCCCCCCTCTCAGGCTCAGTTTAAAGGCACAGAAAGCCACAAAATTAATTTCCTGGCATAGAGCAGAGATATGGGATACACATCATAAAGTCACCCCAAGACACAGTGCCGAGCCCGTCACTGAGCTGTGTCCCCAAGTGCCACATCCACACCTTTTCCAAATCCCTCCAGGGACTGTCACTCCACCATTGCCCTGAGGAGCCTCTTCCAAAGCTTGACAATTCTTTCCTGAAAGAAATTTTCCTTAATATTCAAACTAAACCTCCCCTGGTGCAACTTGGGGACATTGTCTCTTGTCTTGTTCCTTTTTCCCTGGGAGCAGAGCCCTACCCCATCCCAGCTGCTGCCTCCTGTCAGGGAGCTGTGGAGAGCCAGAAGGTCTCCCCTGAGCCTCCTTTTCTCTGTCATTCTCCTGTAGTCAAGGCTAAAAACCAAAGTGTTACATTTCCTCTTTATTTTATCTCTAACTTTGCCAAATACTTCCCACCTTTTGCTCTTTCTCATCCTTCTTCTCTCTTTCTTTACATGGTGTGTAACAGAAATGGGTCAGATCATTTTGCTTGTTCATAGAAAATTTTTTTTACTCATTCACAAGAAGTTTTCGTGAATACTTGTTTTATTTTTTGATTTGTTTTTATTTTTATGTTTGGGGTTTTTTATATATATATATATATATATATATATATATATAACAATGTGTAACAGTGTAACAGGAGTTACATTGGGTGTAACAACGCTCAGGAGAAACGAAAAGCAAATAAAAGACTTTATAGTGTAGGTTTAGAGAGAACTGAATGTCTTCACTTCAGCAGGCTCTTATTCTCTACATGGTTCAGAGATCACACATTTTAAGAGGACAATACCAAAGATGAACTTCACATGCCATTTATTTGGCAGATTTAGTGATTGCCACAAAATCTGGCAAAATTTTAGGGATTGTTGCTGTGATTAGGACCAATGTCTTCAATGAATCTGGAGCAGAAGCTCATATTCTGCACCTTAAAGGAAGGAAGTTTGATACTGCTCACAATTCAGCATTGTCTATTTATCCTCAGAGGCTGCAGAGATTCGCAAAGTTTTTTTGACTAATTAAACCACCCACGTTGGGTCATGCCTGTTCCACTTACACACATCTCAGCGTCTCAGCTGAAAATCTCCTTCTTCTCCCTTCTGTCACTGGCTGGTGTTATTAAGTCTCCTGTAACCTGCTATAAATTATTAATTAGGAAAGCAGCCCCCTGTCTGACAAGACTTTGTTGCCATTTTGTCAAACCCATTAACCTTGTTAGAGGTACGTGCGTGTTCTGTCCCATATCCAGCAGACTCTAACATCATGATAAACAAGGTTATCTGTCTCTTGCCTGCGGGAGTGTTTTACAGGTTTTTGCACTGGCAAGAACCGAGTCTTTCCTAAAACTGCTATGAAAACAAGAAATTCAGATTTTGGCTGCCTCTGCCTGGTCCCCTCAATTGCCATGACGCCGCTGTTTCAGGACCATGTGATGGAAAGAGTAGAACACGGAGAAAACCTTATTTGTGGATAATTTGATTTCTAAAGAAGTTATTAGTCAATATGAAATATCAGCAGCATGGGTCATGATCCCCAGCTGCCCAGACTAACAAAATATTTGCAGGTATGTGTGTAAAGAACATTTATAGCAAGATAATGAGATACTGCACGTAGGAGAGCCCAAGCAAAAGATCACAGGGGAAGATCCCTGTAAATCTTTGTGAATCTTTGTCGCTTCTGGGTGATGGTCTCCACATGTGAATTTTGGAGATCAAGTTCACTTTTTTTCTTCAAAGACCACACTTCTGACTCCCTTTGCAGAATAAATTGATAGATCTTAAGACCTTACTGTCCTAGGGTTTGGATTTATAGTTATGACCATATAACAAGAGCTCCTGCTCACATTATTTCTCCTCTCTCTTTCTTCCTCTGTTTTCCCTGGTCTAGAAAAAAAAAAAAAATTGGTCATACCTTTACGGAACATTTTTAATTTTTCATACATTTTTCTGTCATGAAAAATTCAGATTATGCTTGTCAACACCATTTCCTTGTGAAAGGAAAATTTACCTGAAAATATCTTCTGGTGTTTAGGATTCTACGCTTAAAAAAAAAAGTGAGCTTTCCACCAGAGAAGGTTGTAAACCTCATCCAGAAGTGAGTGGTTTTATTCAGTCCGTGCTGGGCCAAACATTTTTTTTGGGAACACAAGGCTGCAGAATAGATATCAAATCAAATGAGCTGGAAGGTTATTGGAAGGAAATGGCTTTTGTGGTTTCATACTTGCTTTGTTCCTTAAAATGCCAATAACTTGACAGCACAGTGCTTAGTTGTGGTCAGCACTCCAGACACCCCTGTGCTCTATAAATAACATTTATATTGCCAACTTTTTCACATGCACACGAAGTTTTTACTGTCATCATTTTGATTCCTGTCTCATCTTCTGGCAGGTTGTTGCTGCTTTTCCCTTGAAGAACTTCCTCTTACTTCTGTCTTCTTTTCAAACTCAAGTCCTGTCCTGGAGAAAAATAAGATTTTCAGAAGGCTTGGCAAATACACAGAGACCTTGGGCACATGCTTTTAAAATTTAGGTTTCTAGAGTGTCATAATTTTGATTTTTCACTTTTCCATAGTTTTAGTTTTTAATGACTTTATTCTTAATCCCTTCTGATCAGGCTCTTTATTAGATTAACAAACAATTTTCCCTAAAATTTTAATACCTGTCATTAAATTCCCAGAGCTTTGTTTCTAAAGATTCCAATGGTTTTTCAGCACCCTGGGTTATTTGGGACGTACTTAGGATGCATTATGTTATTTAGGATGTATTTCGGATCCCCATGGGACTGGGGATCATCATCACCATTGATGCCTTTTCCTGGTCTTAAAATCAAGAGTCAAACACGGTTAGAAGGGAAAAAAGGATTTTACCTTGGGATTTATTTTAAGGATCCTTAGGTGCACAAGTCCAGGTCGAATGCACTGAAATTCACCCCACAATGCACCCACCCCCAAAAGATCGGGTATAACATTATAGGTGTTACTAATTAGCAGATCTATCAAAGATTCCCCAATGAGAGGCTCGAGTGAGCCCCCCTCCCCAAGGAACCTTCCCCTGGATAGTTCTATCTCAGTTTACAGAACGTGTTCTGGAGAGGACCTTGGGGTCTGGGGTTTCTAAGATGTTTATTCTCCTAACTTAACGAAACAAGTCTAAGAATGTAGGCTAAAAAACACTAAGAACACAAAAGCTGTAAAAAGGTATATAAAAGGGGTATAAAAGAAAAGGCAAAAAATCATCATGGCAGCATCATCATCATCACAATTTAAAAATAAAATAGTATCATGACCCTTCTTAAAATAATTGAAGGATAATGAATGACAATTTTTTTATCATCAACAATGACTGTTGTTTGGTAAAATTTATAGGTCCTTAAGTGAGGAGTGAATTTCACTGTTATTTATGGATTTTTTGTGCTTATCAGGGCATACCTTGTTGAAATTGCTAGGGAGGTTTGATTTAATCTTCCTGTGAGGTTTTCCTAAGGTGTTCACTAAAGTAAATAATATCAGTTTTGTAAGATGTTGCTTGCAAGTTTTTTCTTGTAATGCACTTTATTTCTCATTCCCACGACAAGGAAATAACTCAGTGTGATGGAGGTGCTTTAAAAATATGAAATTATGACCTAGAAAGGCAGAGAAACAAATAATTCCTCCCTTCCCCCATTTTGTGGGGAAAAAAGTGTTTCTAGGAAGGAAAAGGAAGCTGGTTAGAATTGTGCCACTGACTAATTTTTCACCAAAAATGTATTTAAAAATTCATTCCATTATTTGGATGAAAAAGTTTTCCAATAGAAAATAAAACTACCAGCTCTTCCAACACATTAATCACATTTGTCATTGCTAGTTTTTCATCTTGTTTCCATTTAGGGGACCCTTTGAGGATGGAATAATGTCACGTCTTAAACAAAGAGCAATTTTTTTTTTCTCCTCTGACAAAACAGGAGTTTTATTCCAACTGTGTAGGGACCAATTATAAACACAGCCAGGAAGGGGAGTGAATGAGTCCATGTGTGTAAGATTTATCCTGCCAGACTTCAGGAGAGAGATCCACTGACCTTTGTGGAAGGGGCTGCTTGCATTAGGGATGCTCACCTATTGTGGCTACCAGGCATCCCAGAGGCCTGGCAAACTTGGCACGATGTGGAGGAATTTTATGTCCTTCTGGAGCACAGCTGTGAAGCTGACAGGGCAAGAAATTTTGTTTAGGAATGAGAATCCTGTCCTAGATCTGACCATAAAGGGTGGTGCCCACCCCAGAGCTAAATGTCTGTAATGTCAGCGTCTATTTTTACTGAGCTCATCCCCGACTTCCAGCTGTGCAAAACATCAGCTAAAGGTGACAGAGCAGATTCCTTTTTAGCTTTGGCCCTTTCAGTCTGTAGCTTTGGCACAGAGGATGAGGCCACTTCATCTGAGAATTCTTCACCTCGGGGAGGTTTTTCCTGGTATGAAGTAGATGTGCTGTGCCCTTACACTTCTCTTTCCCTTCATCTCAGGAAAGAATTGTTGCTTTCTCCCTGGTGTCCCAAGCTAGAAAAGGTGAGATTTTGTAGAATCAAAGAATTATTTAGGTTGGAAAGGAACAATAAATTTACTGAGTTGAACCATTAACTCAGCACTGCCAAATCCGCCATTAAACCCTGTCCCCAAGTGCCACATCCACATATCTTTTAAATTCCTCCAGGGATGGTGACTCCACCACTTCCCTGGGCAGCCTGCTCCAATGTCTGACCACCCTTTCTGTGAAAAAATATTTCCTAAAATCCAATCCAAACCTACCTTGGTGCAACTTGAGATCAATTGCTCTCGTTCTGTCTCTCGTTACTTTGGAGGAGAGACCGACCCCCACATCGTTCCAACCTCCCTTCAGGAAGATGAGGAACTCCCTTTCCAGGCTGAGCTGTACTTCATGAATTTTTTTGGGTCTCCAACAGCCTTTGGGGGCTCCATGCCAGACAGGAGTAGAAAACTCCACAAAATCGTCTAATCTTCATCAACAACAGCATCCACAACCCATGCTGGTTCCAGGTAAATACTTGGACCATGAAAGGTGAGCTAACTATCAGGCCACAGTGAGAGACAAAGGCACTTGTCACCACCATGAGCTGTTTTCTGTCAGGCACAGATTCAGCTGCTCAGTAGGGACTAAAGAGACAAGGCAAAATTAGCTTCTGTTGTGCTTTGTGCAGTGTCAATCCATTTTCCATGCCCCACGGTGGTGACCTGGAAGTTTGCTGCACACAGGTTTTTTTCCATCTGGCTTGTTTGAAGACTGGGAGGGGAAAAATGTGGCTGGGTGGGAGGGTTGGAGTGGATACATGCAGTCCTAAGTGTTTTCAATAGAGCATTAATTGAAATGTTGTAGATGCTGTTTGCCTCAGCTGTAGCTGTTCATAATAATTAGGTTGATGGATTCAGAGAGGAACAAAAAAAATGTCTCTCTTCTCAGAGAGAAGGGACACAAAGCACTGCATTGGGGATTTGGGAGTCTAGCAAACCCCTGCTCCTGGTAAATTGGACGTGTACAAGTCCTGGAGCCAAATAGGATGCATCCAGCAGGGAGCTGGCTGACAAAATCCTGCCAATTTCCATCTTCAGTGAAAGTTTGCAGTGCTAAAAAGGTGTCCCCAGTGTAAATAAAATAAAATTAAAAACAAGACAAAGAGGGTTCAGAAAGCTGTGTGGCCCTTGCCTTACCACAATCCCTGGGAATGAAGCAAATCCCCCATGATCACTGCGCAGGGAAGAAGTTCTGCCTCATGTCCCGGTGGCACTTCTGGGATCAGTTCCTGCCCATTTCTCCTGTCCCATTGCTGGACCCCACAGAGCAGGGCCTGGTGCCTGCTCTGAGCCCTCCCTGCAGACAGGGACAGACAGGGATGGGGCCCCTCTCAGTCATCTCTTCTTGAGGCTGAACAGCCCCAGCTCTCTCAGCGTTTGCTCATCACAGAGATGCTCCAGTCCCTTCATCACCTTCACAGTCCTCCTCTGGACCTGCTCCAGGAGCTCCATGGCTCTAGTTTACCCCTTTCCTCCTGGGAAATGCTTACTTCTCCAAGTTTTCCTGTCTTAAAATATGCACAAACCACAAAAAACACCTGTGATGAGAAGGAACACAGTCTGATTTATGCTGTCTTACACTGGACAATGCAGCACTGAGGGAACCTGTTTCTGTTTCTCATCATTCTTGATTTCTTTCTCCTTGACCTCACTCTGTTGAAGCTTTTGAGTGTTTTGTAATTAACCACACCTCACCTCCACTCTGCCAGAGTTCCTCCAGCAGCTCAGGAGAGGTGTGGGATTCCCAAGGGTCTTGTGTTTGATCTGTCAGGCTCATGAAGTTGTCTTGGTAATAACACGGATGGAAAGCGTGGGAGCTGAGAAATGAGCACGTTCCATTCTCTGAGGAGCACCCATGGTCTCTGGTCACAGACACCCACAAAATCAGGCCTGATGAACCACCCTTAACAGCTGAGAAGTGACTATGGGAGGTGTGTCCAGCCCTAATTCCTGGAAATTCAAAGTAAAATAGGACATCTTTTGTCCTGATGTGACTGATTTGGATGGCAAGTCATGGAGTGACAGCAAGCACAGTCAACTATGCCACAGATCATGGAAACTTCTCTAACCACAGACACTGGCATCCTCCGGCTGTGCCTCAAAGCAGATGATCCAAGATCCCTGTGCCTGCAATTTCACGCTGGGCAAAGCTCCAGCAATGCTACATCTCAGCAGCTGAATTGAATTTGGCACTGCCACGACCACAACCATACAAGGACAGTTAATTGCTCTTCCTGGCAAAATGGGTGCCCCCTCTAACCTTTACCTGATCCATGACTTGTGTCCCCAGCCAGGTCACCACGCTGCCAGCTGGACAGGAAATCCCAGGAGCAAACTTTCTGGGATAAGTCTGATAAATTGCAGTTGAAGGAGTGTCTGGGTCAAAAGCATTTCCTGCAGTGACATGGGGGTCACCACTGAGCCACATCCCCAAGTGCCAAATCATTTAAATTCCCTCAAGGATGGCGACTCCCTGGGCACCTCTTTCAACACTTGACAACCCTTTCCATGATGAAATATTTCTTAATTCCCAGCCTAAACCTCCCCTGGCTCAACTTGAAGCCGTCTCCTCTTGTCCTGTCGCTTTTTCCTTGGGATCTGATTACTTGGTATGAAATCCCTCACAGGTATAATTAAATAATAAAACTTCCAAAGCAATTAAAACCTTTTATTTTGCTTCTTGATTTCTGCAGAGACATCACAACATGTTTTAAAGCTGTTCTGTGACAATCAGGAAAGGTGGAAACTTTTATTTTCCTTTTCAATTATAGTTAAGTTTTTTCTCTCTTCATATTGACACAGGAACTGCAGCTTTAAGGAAAATCATTTAATTTGGGGGTGCATTTAAATTTAGTCCTTCACCTTACAGGATAAAATTATGTTAGCTATAAGTGTCTAGGTAAAATCACGCCCTGGAGATGCTTTTTTTTCTGTCAGTGACCATGGAAGGAGCTGAGGAAGGTGGTTTGGATGCTTTTGTGGAGCTCAGTGAAATGAATTTCACTCTCCTTTCTAAGACTTAGAATAAATAACACCACAACTGGGAACACTCTGGTTCCTTCACCCATGGCAAGCAGTATTTTTCTCCTTCATTGTCATTCTGGTGAAATGTTAGAATGATATTTTTTTTCCTTTCATAACTAATAAATGTTTGGCACCAGCTTCATAACTTAACCCTTCCAGGCCATATCAGAAAATAAACTGGATTAAAACCGTTCCATACTGATGGGGGATTACCCTTAGTTTTCTTGCTTATTTGAACAAGAACGCCATATTTAAATTTAAATTTAATATTTTAGGTTTCAAGAGGGTTTTTTTTCCCCAGAGTCTACTGAATTATTGATTTTTAGTAGCAAGGATAGGAAAGAAAACATTTATTTGCTCAGGCTGACATTGGAGTCATACCTTTTGAATAAAACAGGACAAGGGATGCTCAAAAATTCTGAAAAGCAGAGAAGACTGTACCTCTGCTGCTGCAGTCATGTATCTGCTTCTGCTGCTTATTTTTCAGCTGGAATAACAACTCTTTGTTTAAGAATTCCCATTAGTTGCTGTGGAAATAATGATGAATCCTGGGGGAAAAAAAAAAAAGGGCAATTCTAAATGGGGTTATGGAAAAGAAAGAGAAATTCCCAGAGCAACAGAGAGAAATTCCCAGAGTAACAGAGATCTTGTGTACAGATTTTTTAATTAAAAAAAAAAAAAAAGAGAGAAAATGGTGAAAAAAAGAAGCAAATAGAAGATTCTAGGCTAAAAAGCTGATTCAAGGTATCTGTGTGATAAAAAGAAAAAGAGACAAGATCTATCACAAAGGATTTACTTTTACTATTCATAAGCACCTGCAAAAAATAGACATTTCTGTCTGAGCTGCTCCCGTGGGGCTCCTTGAGAAGGTCTGATCAATTCAGTCAATGGACAGTGAGATCCAATTCCCGTCATCCTCAATTAGACATCCAGTGTAGGTGACAATAAGCCATGCTGAAAAGCTGCCTGGCTTTGTCCACTGATGGTCAGTGAAGCCCTGAGGGGTGAAATTCCCACCCACATCTGCACTACAAGCACCCAAGGAGAGGGGAAGAAAATCCCACCGTGGGAATGAGAGCAGGGACAGCCAATCAACACTTTCTGTAACGGGGTATCAGTGCCACCTCTCCTCATACCTCGTGTTTTGTGGAATTCCAGAAAGGTTTGGGTTGGAAGGGACCTCAAAGATCCTCCAGTGCCACCCCCTGCCATGGGCAGGGACGCCTTCCACTATCCCAGGCTGCTCCAAGCCCTGTCAAAGGTTGCTGGAAAAATGACCAGAATAATGCACTCATAAAATTGCCTGATTTTGAACGTTGCTCCTCCGAAGAAGTTGGCCCAAGGAAGAAATTATTTCATTCCAGGACATTTGGGCTTTTGAGTGCTAAACTCCAGATCAAACCTCAGCTCCTCAGGAAAGGGAAAGGAGGACTATTCCCTCCCAGGACAGGACTGTCTCCTTCTCTTGTTCTTCTCTCCCTCAAAAAAGATTTTTTGACATTTTCTTCTTGAATCGGGCTTTGTGATTTATTTTTCTTGGTTTTATTTTCACATTTTACCAGCTTCTGCTATGAAAATTTTGTCTTTCTTGTAAAAGCACAATTAAAACCAATCATTTGGGTGTATTTATACATTGATTAGCAAATGCTTCTGCACATTCCCAACTCTTTATCAACCCAGCTGCCCTTTGCAGGATAAGAAAGAGCTGAGAATTTTGAGGAAAACTTACAGATAAGAGTGTTCCAGGAAAAAGAGCAGGACCTCTTTGAACAGTTGAAACTGTGCTACATTTGCCAGCTTCAGATTTTCTTGCACTTTTGTCTGAAATGTTTGATTCTGAGCGTTCCAGCACATACAAAGCTGAGCAGGCTGGGTACAGCTATGAACTATTATCATCTTCCAGCAGAGAGTGTGTTGCGGTTTTTATCAGCCATTGGGGATTTATTTGATGTGTATTAGCTGAATTCTTCTGAAGTTATTAGGTTTTTTCACAGAACCAATGAGCAATTTGTAAAAGCCATTCCCTGGTGGCCTCGGTCAAGCCTAAAGACTTAAATCAGGAAGCAAAACCTGACACATTAACCTTTGTGTCCTTGATGGGCTGCAAAACAAAAGGGTTTTTAAAAAAAAGGGTTTAATAAGCTGTGAAAGAACATACTTAATTTAAAAAAAAAAGAGCCAAGGCAACAAGAGACCACAAACTGCTACAGGAAGAAGAAGAAATGAGGGCAGGCCAAATTCTCAGATAGAGTGAATTGGTGTGATTCCAGTAAAGTCAGTGGTGCTGGGTCAAATTATCTGAGTTGTGGATCTGGACTGAAGAGGATAAGTATGTGAGAGCACTGCTGAATCAAAGGCAGATGAAAACACTGCTGAGCTGAGCTAAGTATTCCCATCTCGCCCCAGAATAGAGAAGAAAAAGAAAAACAGGTCATGTTTCTGCTGTCTTTCCACAGCTTCCAAAATAATCATGGTTTACTCCTAATACTGCTGCAGTTTAGCACTATGTACTGCTTTATTTACACACACAGCACCATTTTAATCCACATTTTCCTCTTCTTTCCATTCTCCCAAATTAAATTATAGCCTTGATGGCTCTGGGTAATGCACAATGAAAATACTCTCCTTGAGCTATGATTCTAAATCCCCAAATGGATTTGTATAAATAAACTGCTGAGGTATCATTCCTCTGTCACTTGATATATTAAAAATTAGGATGTATTTTCCCCTCCATGCTGCTCTGAAGCAGGAAATAATTTTCATTTTCCTTTGCTGTACCACAATCAAAGTTTGTAGGCAGCAGTTTAGCTTAATCATACTTATGCAATTACTGTCAGAGCCTGACATTTTCCTTTCACCTTCACTATTCCCAGGAGATTAAGCTATCAACCCTTCAAGATCATTACAGTTGTTTACATGCAGGTGGCAAAAGGAGTCTCAAACAGCAGGAAATCTTTATCTCTGGCTGTGGCATGAACCAAACTCTCTGCATGCTGGGGATTCTTTATTTAGTGGGATGGAATGGAAGCAGTATCCACACCCGAGAAATGGACTAAACAGGGGAAAACAAATGTTTCTCTGGGAAAAGCTTGGGACAGCAACATAGGAATTCTAATGGAAAGGTTGTTCCCCAGACATCCCAGGATGCGTGCTTCCGTGATGAATGATGGGAGCCACCTGGACATCAGATAATCCTTTCAATTTTTCTCCCCCTCTTAAGCCAACCTACTAAGGTCAACATGGTTGATACACTGAGAGAAAACTTAGCAAAAGTGTTGAGTAGCTGAGGGGGAGGAAGGAGCAGCAGATGAGACTGACAGGTTTTGATTCTCCACTCTTTTTTTAAAATTTTTTTTAATGCCAATTAAACAGAACTTCTGTGGGTGTTCCTGCCCCTGGGGAGGCTGCTCAGAGCAGCTGCTCTTGGGTTGACCAGCACTGAGGCTGTGTGAGCTCTGAAATGTCAGGGTCTGAAAACAGCAGCTGTTTCTTCAGGGCTCCTGTGGCTGAAAGGAGTTGGCAGAGACTTTAAAAAACCTGTCTGGCTTCTCAGCCATCCCCTCACTTGGCCTTTAGGAAGCAGCTCTTGCTCAGGTGAGACATTATTGCAGGTACACACACACACACTCTAGCCAATCCCTGGACTTCCTCGTGTTTATTTGTTTATAAGTAGAGCCATAGCATCAGAATACAGCCTGGTTTGGGTTGGAAGGGACCTCAAACACCATCCAGTTCCAATCCCCTGCCATGGGTGGGGACACCTTCCCCTAGAGCAGGTTGCTGGCCTGCAACTCTTCCATTTAACGCTGGACACCTCTTTTCTCTTAGATGCCATAGCAAACCTTGCTTTCAGTCCATTTTCACCTGCCCAGCACCACCAACACATAAAATGCAAGACCCAAACAAAGCCTTCATTACTTTTTAATTGATTTCCTAAGGAAAGGAAGCTTCTGCAACCCTGCTGCATATCTGCCAGTCCCCACTATTCATCAAGTACCTTGGCTGGGTTCAATCATCATTAGACAAGAGGTAAATGCTTCAAGGGTATTAAAGTCTGCTAAGGATGGTTAGGAACTGAGAGGAGATGGGCAACAGCTGGTGTTGCAATTATAAGAATTGGATATTCAGGATTTAAATCATAATATTTGACACCAGAGAATCTTCAGAATGGAAAAGAAACCAGATTTTGCAAGTCCTTCTGCTAATGAAGATCTTTATTCTTTTCTTTTTAAATCCCCTGGGCGACCAGCACAATCTGGTGAACATTTCTATGGTTAGACTTATTTCTGTTGCTCTTCATTTTGTATAAATAAGGTTATTTGTTTAATTACTCTGTTCCTTCAAGTTGTTAAAACCACATTAAGATACTTTTAATTTCTCAGTATATTATATTCCTTATTTCATTAAACTGAAGCACTTACTTAAAGCTTACAGTGTTCACTCCTCCAGCAGAGACATAGAAATCAGAATCAAAGGTTCTCCTTATTTCTCTATTTATATAGTCTTCCCTATCTTTACTATGTAGGGCTAAGTCTTCTATTATTGTTATGGAATATTTAAAACCCATTTAAAATGCTATCAAGGTTGTTTCCAAAGACATTTGGAATGAAAGTCATTTAAAAAGCCATTTTCAGTAATTTCATGAACTCCATTTCTTCCCCAAATTTGTATTTTAGTGTGAAAGGTAATAGTATGGTCATGTAAGTAAAAATTACCATAAATTTAATTAACTGCATTGCTTAACATAATAAAAACCCCTATCTGTTAAACAGAGGATTTCTTCATTTAGAAACAAAGAAGACAATTGTATATTTTTTTAACTTCTCTTTCCAGTGACAAGAATGCAGCAAACATTTCCCTTGGCTGAAGGAGGAAATCAAATGATGAAGGCACTGCTTTCCACACGTGATTCCTCAGATCACCACAACCTGTGTGCAGCCTCAAGCAAATGCACAACCAGACTTTGAGCATTTGCTCAGTAGATTATTCCTCCTTTTGAACCAGAGTCACAAATTCTGTTCTGTGCTGCAGTTTTCAACCTCTTCTTGCAGCTGAACTTCAAGCACGAGTTAGAAATCCAACGGGATAATTAGTGTCTTACAGGCTTTCATTAAGCAACTTTTTTATGTATCAAAGGTGGATAGGATTTCAAGATCTGATATTTCTCATATGGAGATAAAGGGAGCTAATGGGCAAAAATAATCCCCTCCAAGCACAAATGAATATCTGGGCTGGCTGGGATGCAGAATAAAGCAGAGGAGCAGCGAAAGGTTCCCCATGTCACGGGAGAGGGAGGCAGACACAGATAATTTTGCTCTAGCAGTATTTACTGTGTTAAATAAATGTGATTCTTCAGCTTCTGTGCACAAATGTTACTGATTCCCTTTGACTGCAAGGACTATACATTTCAGGTTGCATTTCACCCTTTGCTGTGCAACACCTTGCAAAAAACTGAAGCTATCCACTGTCAGGATTGAACCAGCATGGATCTCAAGGACATTCCCAGCAGATGGCAGTTCATTTAAGGATCTTTAATTAATTAAAGACAGGAATCAGGACCTGTCTGTCTTATAAGCTTCCAGGAGTGTTGTACTCTGAGTCTTGAAAGTCACAATGGCCAGAGCTCTTGCAGTACTCAAGACAAGAATATTGGGGCTTAATTTTTAGGCTCTTATTTCTTAAAAATCTTATGTAAAAACATTCTAGATAATGTAGTCATTTTCTGTTTAATTACTGCTCTTTTGGCTTCCAGCTCTGTACAATAATATGGTAAAGAATTTGTCCTGAGGACCAAGAGCTGTTTCATAAGGAGATTAAAAAGCATGGACAAAATTATCATGAGCAATGTGTGGAGTGGACTCAGCCCAGCTCCCAAAGGGCCCTAACACTGCATTAGGCAAAATATTTGTACAACTTATAAAGCACTGAGCACGAATAGAAATACCATGAACTCCCTTTGATCTTTCCTAAGGGCAAAGATAAAAGGATACTTACAAAGGGATGTGAAATTTCACCTTTCTGTTGCCAATACCTTGTAAGTCACAGGTTGTATCTCCATTTTTCATTCCAGTCCTTGAGCTCTATGTTTCCTGAGTACTCATTTGTAATAGATTTTTCTCAAGATAACATTTTAATTTTTTTTCCTTAAAATACAGCTCACAGGAAACAGTAATTCCTGCTCCAAAGTAAAAGAAACAAAGATCAAACCAGAATAATGACTCCATGATTTGCCTGTTCAAGTTCTTTATGGTTGCTACTTTTCATTTTTACAACTATAAGAGATTGATCTGAAATTTAACTGCTTTGAGGAGCCAGTGAGAGCAAAAAATATGAGGTGTAGTACTGTGTTTGTAAATGTATACGGCCACATTTTTAGATGTGGCACTTAGAAACATGGGTTAGTGGTTGGGCCTGGCAGGGTGAGGTTAATGCTTGGTCTCAGTGATCCTGGAGGTCTTTTCCAGCCTTAATGACTCCAGGATTCAATGATTCTGTACACAGGTAGATATGGAAAAATAGGCAAAAATGTATTTTACATTTGCACTTTCAGGATGTGTTAATGGTTTTATTTTCATAGCATATCAGAAGAACTGGCAGGAAAAATAGCTAATATTATGCTGGAGGTTGTATAAATATGTAATAGTTCTCTCCTAATCATCATCATCCCCAAATCCTCAATCACAATCATCCCCACAAGATGTCCAGGAGGAACAACCTGACTTTTCCATTCAGCCCAAATTAATACTGCCAGAACTGAGTAGCTTTATTCAAGTTACACAAAGAGCAAAGTTCCTTTCCTGAGACCCCATAAAGCAGAATCTATAGCTGGACTCGTTTGGTCAGGCACTAAAATCTAATTTTATGCAGCAACACCACTCTCACCTCCCAAGCAGCAGAGCTGGAGTGGGCTCTCCACACTGCACATTTTTTAAGCCTGTGTTCAGCCAGGCTATAAATTATCCCTTCACATGCTGAAGTAAAACTGCAGAGGTCCCTGCTATGAAAATACACGAGCAGGAACAATGAAATGGGCATTTTGAGCAGAGATAACCCGTGCCTCGTTCCTGAAAATGAACAGCTAGGCTGCTGGCAATTATCTCTAATTACAGTTGGTACAAAAGGGTTTTCATAATGCACTTTTGTGCAATGTGCAAGCTTGAGATGAGGTCCAAAGGCTGAAACATTTGTTCCCCTTTTCCATTAAGTGCGTTTTAAAAAAATAATAATTAGAAGATCATTCAGGAGGAAAGATAACACTCTGACATGGTCACTTAGTAAAGACATAAGACTTATTATTTGCCTCTCAAGAGGCCTGATCCTGTCCCAGTTTAATATGAACCATCATGTAAACATTTAATTACCAGAACTGAAAGAAAAGGGAGAGAAAAAGTATCATTAAACCCATTTTCCAGATAAAGAATCTGCCACAAAAAGTTCTTTGCATACATTTTGCATCAAAGCTCAGAAACTCCCAGCCCAAGGGTAATTTTTAGGACTCAAACTACTTGGAATTTGTCAGAAAAGTTCTCTCAAAAAGATTGCAAAAAAAAAAAAAAAGATATATCAGCGTCAGTTATAGATTTTCTGATCATTTTTTGGGTTTAGATTTTGCTTTGTCCCTGTTGTGGTGATTAACTGTGAAGCAAAGAGATCAATACCCCTTGATAAGATAGCAAAGGATAATCTTCCTTTGGTGCTTGGAACATAAATATTGGTCTGCTCTTGTCAAGCAGATCCTACTGTAAGACCTGTCCAGATGTTTGTAGTTTTGCCAATCTATTAATCATTCCTTGCTTGGGCTGCTTCCTCAGCCTGAGCTCTGTTGGTGAACAACTTTTTCTGAGCAAATCTTGGATTAAAATTCTGCCTTTCCTTACACACTGCTGTTAGGGGAGCTGAACTAAGAAGAAAAAATAAGCTCTTATTTATGCTCTGGATAAAACAAATTCTTTGGTGCCTCACGTGCTCCTTGTGCTGCCATAGGTGCATGAAACCTTCAGTATTTACTGAATCATTTACCTGATCCACTGCATTCGCTGTGTTTAGAGCCAGGACTGCTTTGAACACTCAGCTAAAAGTAATCACCAGGAACAACAAATATCAAGATTTTAATTGCACTCCATGTGTCTTGTTGTTCTAAAGAATTACTTCAAATGTCTATTTGATTAACCAAAAGAGAAATAGAAAAATTAAAATGTTATTTGTCCATAAGTCTCCTGTATCAGGAATCTAAGTGCTTTCTCAATAATAAAAGTCACAAAATTCCCTCTGGGGCAAATGAGCTTCAGCATATTGGTCTTGGACTTGAAAGGTCTGATTTTGTAGAGGGCTGGTTGTGCTTTCTTCCTTCAGAATTATAAGAAATTGGTGTCCCTTCTCACCTTTAATGATGAAAAGATTCTCTTGAGCCATTCATTATGCTAATTAGTGCCATAGACAGCACTGACTTAAAATAGAATATTTTATACTTGCTAATTGCCTGAGATTCACAGATGAAGGTGGTTGGATATGCTGTCCAGAGAAGCTGTGGCTGCCCTATCCCTGGAAGTGTCCAAGGCCAGGTTGGACGGGGCTTGGAGCACCCTGGGATAGTGGAAGGTGTCCCTGCCCATGGCAGGGGTTGGAATGAGATGATCTTTAAGGTTCCTTCCAACCCAAACCATTCTGGGACTCTATAAAAAGGTATTTAAAATTAATTTGATTATTCCTAATGACTACAAGACTATGCCAGTCAAGACAGAGCTGAAGGAGAACAGCTGAAGCAATGGTGCAAAAAGTGCCCCAATAGATGTGATCATTATGCAAATAACCCCAGAGAACTGTGATAGCACAGACAACAGAGCATTGAGTTTGCTTTGCTATCCATTGTCACATTTTCAAACCAATGAGCACCAGGACGTGGTTGGTCTGATCTTCAGCTCTGACACTGTGGGTAGGTTGAATCTGGAGAATTTCCTAAGTTCTATGGACAAAAAAAAAGGAATAAGAAACAATTAAAAAGGACATTTTTAAAACATATCACTAATTTTAGGTAACTCTGTGGTTGCCCTCAGGGCCCAAAACAGAATGTCTTTTTAAATGGAAAATTCTGTGGAACGGGAAGAGCCGTGTGCTTCATGTCTTGCCTCAGCAGCAGAGATGTTGCCCTAGAAACACAGCAAAGAATAAGTTTGACAAGGCAATCTCTGCTGTACAAAAAATTAACTGTTTCCATGTGGTGCACTGGCCGTGGCTGCAGGTTTCATCCCTATTTGGAAAACTTAAAAATGTTCCAGTGCGTGCTTTTCAAACACATCAGGGGTCAGTTCTGCAGAGGAGGCCTGGTCTATCACTGAGGCCATGGTTTGGCAGGAGGAACACCCGGTGTCCCCAAATTTTGAGCCAGTGACTGTGGTGTCAGGGGATTAGATGCTGGTGGCTGGCATGGTGATATCTCTGTGTTTGTTCTGCAGAAAACCAGCTCTAAAAAGAAGTCTTGGAAGCTGTCCCTCATGGCATCGTCTCCTAACAGCATCTGCTCCTTTTCAGCCCTACAAATGGAACTGCAGGAGATGCTGCTCAGGCAGAGCATGAATTTGAAATGAAAGTTGGAGTCTCCAAAGGTGTGGAATGTGCGTCTCCCTCCAGAGAGACTATTAAGGGGGAAACTCTTCTCACTGAGACAGAGACAGTTTTGCAAACTGCCTTTTTATCAAAATGATAAAGGTAATTTTTCACATTCACTGCCATCAGCCAGAGTTAACTGTGGGCTCACAGGGAGATAAAACACCTGAAGTTGCCCAAATAGAAGACATAACCCTAACAGATCTTTCCTAATTCAGCCATGGTTCTGCTTTCTGATGATCAGGATTCTTTTTTTCCCCTCCCACATTCCTTGGGCCTAAGCAGGCTGTAGGACAGCAATGATGAGCCTTTTGAGCTTCTCCACAGAGCAAAGGCTCCCTCCATGAGCCTGTGAAGATCTCTGAGATCCATCCCCAAAACTTCAGTGGGAGACACATTAAGGATGTTCATTCAGGGCACTTCACACTTCATTCCAAGCCTAATTACTTCCATTCAAATAGCAAAATGGATAAATTAATTTATTCCAGGAACAGGCATTTTCCTATGTTCCTCATCAGTATGAGCAGTTCTTCAAGCATTTCTAAACCAGTCTCCTCTGATCCAGCCCTCCTTTTGTTCTCTCCCTCCTTTTTTTTCCCTGCTTCAAGTCAATTTTATTTGATTTTCACCTCTGCTTGCCTCGAAAAAAATCTCTTTAAGGCTCTTTTCTACTTAATGCTCTCTGCACAGTGACTGACAAGAAACTTTTCCTTTTATTATCTCCACTCCAACACTCAGGTGAGTCCCTCATTTGCCACATTAGACGGTCACAGTGCCCTTTTAATTCCATGTTGTGATGCTGCCAAAGGCAAAATGTAGCTATTGCAAGGCGGGCTCCTAAAAGGTACATACCTATTTTGGAGCTGATCATTCCTGACTCCCTTTTAATTAATAAAAGGAGATATGTAAGATAACTAAAATTCTGCTGATGTCTTGGATACTCAGGTTAGCATGACCCGAATTATCTTCTGTTGATGATTATTTAACTGTAAGATGATTCTGTCATACTAACTCAGATATTTAACTGTTGTGCAGGGCTATATCAGTCCTGCCCCAGAGTTATGACTGAGAGTTGGTGGAATGCATCTCCAGGAGATGAGTCCATGGCCTGTTCGTGTCCTTCAGTGCAGTAATTTTGATTTTAGTTTCTAGCTGCAGTACAGGGGAGAAAAAAATATATTGAAAGGTTACTAAAGATTCATCCAAGCTACACTTTAAATAGAAATTCTGAAAACACACAATGTCTGTGGAATCACAGTGATAGTGCTGATAAAATCACAATGAAAATAACTATGTTTCTATGATAACCAGTTATTGACAGGCTTAGTTGTTATCTTATTTTGCAGGGGAAAAAAATAAAGAGTAAACACTTGCCATTAGAATTTTCTTGGATTCTTTTGTGTCCTGGGAGTTTCAAGACATAACCAAAGGGGAATTATGTTTTCTTCTCTGAAAATGCATTTTCAGACTACAGACAGAGGACTGTTATTTAGCCTCTGAGTTGCAGAATTCAAACAATACTTTCAAATAATCACTTTTCTTGTATAAAATCACACACCAGCTTCCCTAAATGGCTGAAGAACACCTCAAAGACAAGGTCATGTTTTCCCTGTTCCTTTTGAACTTTGTCAGGCACGATGCTGAGTTAGACAGAACTTCCATCTGAGCAGAGCAAATATTCCTACAGTGCCTCAAATAATCCTTTAAACACTGGTGTCAGTGACAAAAGGCCATGGAAACCCTTTACTCATTTTATAGCAGTCACAGAGTCAGGATGAGACACGAGTTAGGATGAGATGTGGTGCTCAAAAATCCTGACAAAGCCTTTACTTGGATATTTTCTACTGATACAGGTTATTCACTCTCCTCTTCTAAGGCCTTTACAGAAAAACAGTATTAAGGGTACACACAAGGGACTGGCAACTGCTGTATGGCACCATTAAGTATCACATGCAATATAAGATAATTTAGAACATTTCACAGGGATTTACATTTGGTGAACCAAAAACTCACCTCTGGTTAGTAAAAAAATAGCAACCTACTTCCCTTGTCATAATTTCTCAGGTTCCAACAGACAAAATGAATAAAGGTCTGAAGTAAGACCATGTTTGCCAGCACTTTGACATTTTACCAAAGAACTTTTTTATCCAAAGAGATTATTTTTAATTTCACTCGTGGCAAGACTCTGGCATTTGGGCAGCTGAACTACCCTGCTCAGGGTGTAAGTTTATTTACTCATACAGCCAGGCAACAACTTTTGAGACTGGGATAGCTGAGACACCCACTCAGAAGTGGCAGATATGGAACTACAGCTAGGGAAGGTCCATGCCCTCTTGAAATTCAAGTGAAGTTCAGGCAGGATATCACAGACACAGAAACGTAAACAGTTAAATCAGATTGAGGTGTCTACTGAGCACAGAGAGAGCAGAAACACACACCTAGCAGTAGAATACCTGAATGTTTAGTTAAACTTAGTTGTTTTCATCTTTGGCTGAGTCCTACGCCACATGTTGTGCCTGCAGGGTCACGCAGGCAGATCCAAGCTTAACACCCTCAGCAGCTCCCAGGGCTGGATTTCCTTTGCACAGAGAAACTCCCTCAATTCAGTGCCATGCATGGCAAATAAGGAAAGCAACACTTGTGCCTCCCAAAGAGCTCTGTGTGAATATTGCCCGTTTCCCTCAGCATTGCTAAGAGACGTTCATCTGCTGGAGAGGTGGCTGGGTATGGTCACTGGAGTAAATAAAACAACCCAAATAAACACAAAGCCAACCCCTGCCTTGCAGGAGAGAGGCGACATGGACAGAATTGCAATCACCCAGAGCAGCTGCAAGTGGAGATCTTAACACAGAAAATCCAGCAATGCCACAGGGAGGGTGATGGAGCAAAGTTAATCCTATTATAAATTAGCTTGTGCTTCCTGCTCTGAATGCTTGGGTTACCCTCTCTGTTTCTAGAAAACATGATTTGGGAGGCTTAGCCTGCACAAACAACTGAGTCAACAAGTCCTGTGCCTGCAGGAAAGAAACAGGCCAGCCCTGGTTTGTGCTGATTCATGGCTATTTATTTAAGGTTTAGAGGTATGGTCATAGATCACTAGGATTTAAATTCCTCTTTGAAAGGATAAAACTTGAATTAATTGGTTAATTAAGCCCTTTAGCTGCTGTCAGTGAATCATGGCTTAGTAGATTACTTGTATGTAAAACACACATCAGGACTGCAGACTCCAGTCTAATCGGAAGAAAGGTCGTGATGCTCATAGGTCTTTCCTCACAGCTGTCATCTGGTTAAAGGATTCATTCAACTCTCTAAATTGTAGAAAAAGCAAATAGACCCTGAAAAAAAGTCAGGACAGTTTATCACATCTGGGATTGGGTAGAGCCAAAACACAATTAAGGTGCGAAGTCTGCATCCTATTTGTGCTAATAATTAATTTGGTGGGGGTTTTTAAGTATATGCACTTGAACTCACTGATACAGGTGGCTGGCTTTAAAAAAGAATCCAGCTGCCTGTTTTACAGACATCGTTGGGTGCTTAATGACATCACTGAAATTCTGAAACACTCAGACTAGAATTTTCCCCTGTACTTATACAAAATATGAGCTATCAGCACTCTGTTGGTCACAGTGTGCTTTTGTTCACCTATAGACTACCTGGCATAAAGCCCCCAAAGAAGAGGATGTGGAATTCTGCTCATCTCTTGAGCATTCAATGCCTCAAAAATACTCCAGGGTTTCAGTTTGCTTTTCTTTTGGTAATAGGCACTAATCCTCCAGGGATAAATACCTAGAAATTTATGCCATTTTCCTGCTTTACTTCATCCCCCTCCAGTGCTGTGCAGACTTGGAGGCATCTTCCAGACACAGCATGCAGGATAATGTGAAGGAAGATCAGATATTGGTCTGGGGATCAGCAGAGGAAAAATGGTGGTCCCCTGATCACCTGCATCACCTCCTCTATTTGGAGTTTGCCTCACCTAAAAGGGTGTTTATTCATTTTGAGATGGCTTCTCCTGCTCAGGTGGTTACTAGGAAAGCTGATGCTTACTCTCTGTGCTCTTCATACGAGTAGAAAAGCCCTTCAGAGAGGAGTTTTGGGGTGGTTCAAAGGGCAAAGAGTTGGTCACTCCTTGTCTCTGGGCAGTGTCAGGTGTTTCTGTGCTATGGCTGGAAGCTTCCACACCACACACCCCATAAAAATGGGAAAGGATTGGTTCTGAGATCCCTTTAGACAGCCTCAGTACCAAAAAATACACATCACATGCATTTTCTTAAGTAAGCCAAGCTAATTTGTAATAAAAACTGGCTGCTTCACAGATGTCTGACAATTCTATTCTTTCATAAAGTTGTGAATGTTTTCTTTTAAAGAAAGGTCTTTGCTGCTCAGCACCAAATTAATAAGGCAGTTCCACATTAGGTGAATATTAAATAATTGTTAAGTTACGTCTTTAGGCATGATAAGCAAATAAGAGCCTAATCTAGTTGCTATATAATTATCTTAAAATTATATATGCAGCATATATAATAGTTTTTTTAATATGTAATTATAACTGTTCTTACAATTTAAAAATAGGAATTCAAACATGAGAGCCACAGCTATCCTTAGCAAAACATGATTCACCATTAACCTGCTCCATATATCCATTTCTACAGGTGCTTTAAGGAATTTAAGTGAATGCTTAAACTCCGAATGAGAAAAGGAAGCATTTCTGACTCTTGAAATAAAATGTTTTGGGGAAAATTCCCTCAGGCCAGAGTTTAAAGGGCTTAAATGAATCACTGAATGAGGTGAACTGTAGATATTACACCTCTAATGTCTTGGGGTGCATTCTACACCCAACAGAAAGAGAAGAACAGAATCACAGAATGGTTTTGGATGAAGGGCAACTTAGAGATCACCCCGTTCCAACACTTAAAAGTGTTGTCTGCAAATATATGACAAGCTGAGATAAACAATTCGGGAGAGGATTAATTAAAAAAAACCAAATTATCCTAGTAGCATGAATTAATTCAGACAGGAATTTCTGGATCATGAACTTCGGATCTGGAAGGAAAAACATTTCAAATACATACAAAGACCTGTCAGAACGAGTTCTGGTTTTAACTCTGCCAAAAAGTCTGTGATGTCATTTGCATCATGTTCTAGATGTGATTCATTAGTTTTATTGTCATCTGCATCAGGATTTCATGCCCCAGTGCTGTACCAGCTTTGAAGAATTAGAAAAGATCAGGCAGGAACTCAAGGGAAGCAGTGGATGTGAGCATAATTTTATCCACACTCTATAAAACCAGCATCGAAATAAGTGACTTTTTACAAAGTGTGAATTATGTCAGATACAGCTGATTCTTCTTTCATGGCAGTTCTCAAGGCCAGCTCGGATGGGGCTTGGAGTTGAAGGTGTCCCTGTCCATGGCAAGGGTTGGAACTGGATGATCTTTAAGGTCCCTCCCAACCCAAACCATTCTGGGATTCTGATTTATGCAGCAAGGAGATTTAATAGACAGAACGACATGATGGTGGAAGTTGTCAGGGACTTCTGGAGAATGTCCTGACTGAGCCATCTCCTCAGTGAAATCTTGTCCGGGATTTTTTCCAGTTAAGTGTTGAATATCTCCAGAGGTGGAGGCTACACAGAGACAAACTGTCCCTGTGACTGAACCCTCTGACATTAAATATGCTTTGGGAAAAAGTTCAGATGGGATTTCCTCTTCTTGCAGGTTGTTCTTTCTCTCGGTATTATGGAGAGTACCCTGGCTGTGTCTTCTTTCTTCCCCCCACAAGGTAAGATCTTCCCTTTGTCTTCCTCGTGCTGACCTGGCCCAGCTCTCTGGAACTGAGGTTTTAAACACCGTTGGGGAGCTGCAGTGGACTCAGTTGAGTCTGTCCACACCTCTCTTGCACCTCTAGCCCAGCACAGGGCACAGATCCCAGGTACATCCCAGTGGGGATGAGCAGAGGGGAAGGATCCCATCCCTCCACCTGCGGCTGATGCCATTCTTAATGCAGCCCAAGGTGCCTTTAATTTCCTTTGCTCTGAGGACAGTCTGCTGTTTCATGGCCAGCTTGGTGTCCTCTGGGACCCCTCAGGGCTTCTCTGCAAAGCTGCTTTCCAGCCCACTGGTGCATCAGTTTATTCGTCACCAGGTGAAGGAACAGCATTTTCCTTCAGTGACCTTCATGAGAATCCTCTCTGCCCATTTTCTCCAGACCCACAGGGTTCTCTGAATGCCAAAACAACCACTCCGCCTGGATTTTTGTTGTCTCCAAACCTGCAGATGTCCCAATCATTTATAGCATTAATAAAAATATTACATGGTATCTGTCCCAAAATCAACACCTGTGGTACTGCATTCCTGACTTGCCTCCTGCCGAACTTCCTGCTGCTGCCGACATCCCTTTGACCTCAGTATTTCAGCCCATTTTCAATCCACCTCACTGTGTATTTATATTCCATGTTCATGTGGTCATAGTCCACGCATCTTCGTTCCCTGATTTGCTCGTGGATCTGATCAGCTGCCACCAAAATTGCATATCATGGAAGAATAGGTAGGTTTGGGTTAGAAGGGCTCTTAAAGCACATCTTAAAGACCATCCAGTTCCAACACTCCTGCCACAGGTAGGGACACCTTCCACATTGCTTCAATCCCCGTCCAACCTGGCTTTGGACACTCCCAGAGATGGGGCAGCCACAGCCTCTCTGGGCAACCTGTGCCAGTGTAGGTAGAGAAAATATGTTAAATCCAGACTTTGCAGAGTTGAGGATGTATACAGTGATCCCAGAGCCAGGAATATGCAGGAATATGCCTGCTGAGCACTTACACTGTTGTAGTGAGCTGTGACTTACTCT
Source organism: Corvus kubaryi (assembly GCF_017639235.1). Classification (NCBI taxonomy): domain Eukaryota; kingdom Metazoa; phylum Chordata; class Aves; order Passeriformes; family Corvidae; genus Corvus; species Corvus kubaryi. The sequence goes on along the minus strand of NW_024581137.1, from coordinate 55,810,815 downwards.
GAGTCAGTCTGCCAGTCACCGGGGTGCAGCTGATGCTTGGGCTCATCCCATTTTATTTTAGCTGCCAAGAAGTTTGCTGTCTGCTCTGAGCCAGTCTTTTAGGCTGACTCTGTTGTCAACACAGAGAGACAAGTAACCCTAGAGGGCGATTCATCCAACCTCTCTGCATCAGCTCCAGAGAGACATAATGAAGGGCTTGGATTAGATGCCTAATTATTGGATGGTGAAGGTTAGGGAAGATGAATCGTGTCAGAAAAAACATCCCAGGTTGTAGGAAACATTCTGCAGGCTCCCTGCCAGCTCAGGACTCCTCTCTGCAGTGACACCTGGCCCTGTTCCAGCTCTTTTTCTCTTCCAAGCAATGTGCAAGGGAGGAAGCAGAAGAAGGGAACAACTTGACTTCCATATTCCTGGAGCAGTATTTTTATTCTGCCTGTCCCTTGGACGAGTTGAGAAGGAAGAGCTCTTCAGAGCGGCAGGGAGTGAATAAGCTGGGGTCAGTGTGCCCAGGTTTGTGTGTTTGTTTTTCCTTGTGCTGCTGGGAGCCTGTTCTGTTTGTTTCTTGTGTGGGGACAGATTGCATCCCCCTGCTCAACACCAACAATGCATTCGTGGTGCTGAACTGGTGCAGGGAGAATATTCAGAGAGCAAAGGGGTTGTAGGTCCAAACAGGTACAAACAGGGTGACTTAGGGCTCCCTGGTAAATAAAGGCTAAATCTCCAGGCTGTGTTAAATAATCCAAGCACTGAGCCATTGAGACTGATATCTGGGTTATGGACCATATCACAGTTATTATCTCATCAGATTCTTCCCTTCAACTTTTGTTTCACTCCCCAAAATAAAGGCTTCTAGTTTTGTTTCCAGGCCCACAACCACTCCTTGTGATGCCCAAAGTGAACAAAGGATTCAATTTCATTTCCAGCATAGTAACTTAGCCTTGGTATGATGCATTTATCTAATTTTTCTGCCTCATTTTAAAAATAAAAACACAAAGACCACCTCCTACTGCAGCTGCAGTTTGTGAGGCATCATAGGGAAATTTATCCAGGGGATGAAAAATTGGAATAGACTGGGGAAGAAACACTTGAAATGCTAATCACGCCCTGAAGATATGTCAGATATGTCACCAGATGTCAATCAATCTTGTGTTGTGTTGCCCACAGTAGGACCAGCCTTCACACATACAATGAGAAAGTCTGGAAACAAAAAAAAAAAAAAAACCAAAAAAAACCACCAAAAAACAAAAAACAAAAAAAAAAAAAAAAAAAAAAAAAAAAAAAAAAAAAAAAAAAAAAACAACCCAGGGGTTCTGGCAGGGATGAAGCCACAAAGAAAGAGATCAAGAAAGATGACCTTGGAGCTTCTCTGAAAGGGAGATCTCAGAGATCTGGTTCTCCCTGCCTGGTGGAGATCTCCTTACTGGCCTCCCTGAACACACTGCAGCAAATGGGCGACTTCTGGAGTAATTTTGGTATTTTTCCAGCTGGACATAATGCTTTTCTTCAAACACTGGTTTGGAGGAGTCATTCCCAAATCAAGTGCAGCTCTTCTCAGCCATAACTTGGGTGGTCTTTTTCAAGCCCACATTCCACAGAGCCTGCAACCAGACTGAAAATCCTGACATAATGCTGGTTCAGATTACAATCCCTCTTCAGCAGAATCACATATCAAACATTTATAAGTGTGTTTACAATGCTAATTTGTTTACAAGGCAAACTTATCTTTCCCGTCTATCAAAAGAGGTTTTCCCAGAGGAATTTTTGTTTAGCTGACAATGTGTGCATCGATGAGAAAGGCAAATCCACTAAGCCCTCTTAATTGGAATTAGATAAACACAGTCCCAGAGAAGATGTACAAGTAGAGAGAAGCCTCTTAACTTACAGTGTGTGAGCCTGTGGCTAGAAGAGCACTTCTAGTGGTATTGAGGCAATTCCCAGAAATGGTTTGATGCATTAATCACAGTAAGATTGGTGATTTCAGACATTTTGGAAAGCAGATGTCAGACACAGAACCTTTTGACAAGACTTTTGAATTACTTTAAATCAGAGAGGTGGAAAAAGGAAGAAAGCAAGTGTATTTATGGTATGCTCCAGTAAAGGACTTAAAAAAAAATAGGCTGTAAATTCAGAGGAAAACCTACCAGAAATGGCACCAAGAAATCCTGTCTGTCCATTGCCTCTTCTCCTTTTGCCATTTATTTCCAGGAGGAGCCTGGTTCTGTAGCTTCCAATCAGGAAGCTCTAGACAGTAAAAATCACCCCAAATCCTTCTCTCCTCCACACTCCAGTTTCCTCCAGGACACTCCAGAACCAGCTGATCACTGCTGGGGGACAAGGTGGTCTTCTGAGAGGAGCCTTCCTGCTCACTGTTTGTGGGGGAATGTGACATACAGAAACCATTTCTGGTTTTCTCCTTCAGTCCTGTGTGGCTACTGGGGGGATGTGCAGAATAATTTAAAATGCTCCAACTTGAAGGGTTGAGGAAAAGTGATGATTTGCAGTGATAATAATTCTGTCTGAAACTTCAGCATAACCCCATTGGTTTCATATTTGAACCTGCCTCACCTGTCAAATGAAGGCAGACATTAATGATAATCCTTCTCTCTTTGCCACCATCTGCAGAAATTCATGAAGAAGAACAGCCGTGTGTGAAGGACTTGCTTAAGATCTCCTTTAGGAGATCAAAAGGAATAAAATTTCCCAAGATCTCTATAAGAATAGGAAGGAATACATCAAAACTGCTCCAGGAGCAGCACTGCTCACTCCAAACCTCTTCTGCCAGTAGATCATCATCAGTCTAATCTTAGCTGGTTAACAAAAACATCTGTGGTCACAGCAAAAATGAGAAATCAACAGTGATTTAAAAATATTTAGGAATATTTATAAATATTTTGGTCTAGCACTGGCATCACTGCCCTATACTCTGCTGTGACTGCATGGAAAGATTATTTGTTTCAATTGCCCAAGAGAAGTTAACACCATCCTGGGCTTGGTTTTAGTCAGTTTTATGAGTCAGAATCAAGGGTGAGATAGTTATACATAAGTTTAGGTTCTGTGCACTGTGCCAGCCTGGAAGAAGTTTTGACTATCCCTTAAATCCTGTATCCCAACTTAATAAATTTATGTAAGGTCTCACAGACTCAGAGAAGCTTCTTAGCATCATAACTTCTCTCTGATAGAGGGGAGAATTAGAGTGAGAAAGAGTTCAACTACAAATATAAACAGGAAAGTAGTCCAGGCTGAGGTTCACACATTGTGTCTCCTCTGGAAAGATCCCTGGCCCAGCTGCAAGGAGTGGGAGAGGGCCCTGAGGCAGAGCAGTTTGGGCTGTCACCAGTTGGGGTGGGAGGTGTGTTATGAGCCAGAAACTTCTCCTCTTTCATGCTTTAAGACCCAGCTTCAATTTGTGACGGAGGACATCCTTGAGACTTTCCTCCCTGGCTGCAAGGGGAGTGTCTCTGGAGGCAGGGATGCTGCAGAGAACAAACTGAAGGGACAAGAGATGAGCAAGAAGATGCCACAGAAGCCCTGGACAATTATGTTAGTGAGAATCAAATTTTGGAAAGCCAACAGAAGGCTGTTAACTCGTAAGACTCAGTTAAAGAGCTAGCATAGCAGCAAACGACATCAACCACATGTTGGGTGCATTGATTATTCAAATAAGGAGCTAAATTGTAATTTTTCCAGTTTTTCATACGTTAACCTTTGTCCCCAAATGTAATTAATCCTTAATCTACTTTACCTCTCTTCACCTGGATCAGAATCAGTCTTTGGCTTGTTGTCTGAGGAATACAAGTCCATGTCCATTTATCCCAACTCCTCTGTGACAAACACATGTGTTTGTAGCTCTTTTTTGAGAGCACATCGAGCAGCTCAACTGTCCCCTGAGCCAGTACCTCCTTAACTGAGCTTGTGGGTCCAGAGTGAAACATTCAGAGACGGATTTTGCTGATCATTTCTCTACATTTACACAAAACTGAGAAAAGTCACACCCTGAAAATCACTGGTGATGCTGATCAGTCCTGTGAATTAACCCGCTGCAGATACCTGACATCTACCTTCACTCAGGTGAATCCCACTCTTGAGTGGTCCCATCAAGCAATGAACAAATTGGATCTTCAGCAACGAGCACTGGTACAGGCACGTGGAGACGGCTTTTGGCAGACAGTGGTAGAAAGCTCATGGCTCAGAATATCATGGATGGTGGAGATGTGAGGAGAGCATGTGTTCTCACTACACTGAAAAATAAAATCAACCTTCTATAGGCTCAAAAACCTGCTAAGGGTAGATGTATCCCTAAGTTTGATGTCATACATTTCCCTGGATTTGCACATCCTATGGGCATAGTTACCAGTTTTAAGGGCTGGGATGTGTTTAGTTGGACATCAGGTGGACAATCCTTCCAGTCACAGACTTCATTTATTTGGAGAGCATCTTCACCATCCCATTTGTGTCACAGACAAGCCTTTCCTGACTGAGAAACACAGGGAGGGTGTGCCCTGCTCATTCCCCAGCCTGATTGTACAACCAACCCACACTTGCCTGTGTTAGTCCTCACCTCATCTCTCTGATGAGTACAGCTATTAATAGGAGCTCAGGAATAATATTTAAAGCAGGCAAATCAGCATCTTCAGCAGTCTAATATGTTGGCACAGCAACATGCCCGTGAAAGCAATTGATCCAGAGTACCTTTAAAAATAAATACAGTTTGCAACTGTTAAATTTTACGATTTTTACATTTATTTCTGTTGGTTTATTTCAAAATTGCATTTAATTATTACATTTATAAATATGCTGTCGTATTTTTTATCTTGTGTATTGAACACGTGCTCCTTGCCATGAATAAGCAATGAAGCAACAAAGTACTGAGAATCACTACAGGAAGAGAAATGTTGGGAGCATCATTAGGGCTTGAGGGTCTTATTCCATGTTCATACAGAAGAAAGAAATTGGTCAGATCCACTACTTCCCCCTACTCTGGTATTCCCTGTATAAATGGTGAGACAGAGTCGTGGTCTGCAGAAGGAATAGCTAAAATTATGATCAAAAGTAGATGAAGTTATGATCAGAAGATAAAATTATGATCACCATCCCTTTTGTTGGAAAAGGGTGTGAACAAAAGGCATCTGTCTCTCCATTGCTTAACAAGTTTAAGCAAAAGAGGTATTAATCCACAAGTAATGTTTTTCCACGTCTTTCCTGAAGGATTCAGACACGACCAGCAAGGAAAAATAACAGCGTAGCTGGTTTATTATTTTTTATTAAATTGTCCCTACAAATTTCATTTATAGTCACTGGAAGAGTTACTGCTAGAGCTCATTTGGCTGATTTCTCCAAAATCACCTATTTTACAATAAGAGAAACTGCATCTTCCTCAAAAAAAAAAAAAATCTGTCTCTAAAGTGAACTTAAAAATTGGCATTTCACTTTCAAGTTCCTAAATTTGGGATAAATGGATTCCACCCTACGCGTCCCATAGTCAGACACTGAGCTCAGGAGTTGTGACAACTTCTAGACAGCTCCTAAGAGAAAGAAGAATATAGTAGGTGTGGTGACACAGCATTGAATTCCCAGTTAACAAAATAATTGACTTTCTGCCCCCGCAGCCAGGCAGGAGGTCATTAGTCAGTGCCTAGAAAGCCATTGATTGGTTCAGCCCAACATCCACAGGCACCTTGTAGAGGCAGAAATTAAAACAACAGCAGGGAAAAGGGCCGGGTTATAAGGCCAGGTTCAAGATTTTGGCTCGCACAGATGAACTTGGTTTGGATTTTGGATGAATTTGGTTCACATCTCTGTTGGTTTGACTCATCAGCCTGGTGGTAGTGTCTCGAGGTACAAATAGAAATGGTGGTAATGCCACCAGAGATCTGCCCACGAGGACTGGGAATAACTAAGCCCTGCCTACTGCCATGACAAGTTCTTTGGGAGATGCAGAGAACAGGGAAAACTTAATTCTGCTTTAATCAGGGCATCACTGAAAAAAACCCCCAAACCAAACCAAAAACCCAAACAAAACCCAACAAACAAACAAAACCCAAAAAACCACTGGTTGATTTCTTGCAGGTATATATCCTCTCTTGGACTGCCTTTCCAAGAGTTGTTTATAGAAATCCCAGTTCCAGAATCAGGCTCACTCTTAGCCACCTTATCTGGCAAACAAATACAGATTTAACTCCTAGTGCCAAACACTCGTGCCAGTAAGGGAAAGAAGTTTCTAGAAGATCTTAAAGAACTTTTGGTCTGATCTGCATATATGTGCAGATTTGGTGATATTTTTCTTTGTCACACAACAGTGAAAGGCATGGAAAGTCAAACAAAGAGGGACTGAGTCTGGTTTCTGTACCAGCTGCTCAAGTATGAACACAAACAAAAGAAATTATGAAGATTGTCCCTGCCAGTTGAGGAAGAAAAGGTTCAAAATAAGAATGTCTTGGTTTAGTGCTTAGGGAAGAGCTTCTGAGACTTGCAAGGAATGTCTGAACTCCTGACAGGGACTGGGACTGCAGCACCACTGCCCTTCACAAAGAGGTAACTTTCAAAACCAGCATTCTGGCTTGTTAGCTGGATTTGCTCAGTCTGGAGAAAAGAAGGCTCTGGGGAGACCTCAGAGCACCTTCCAGGGCCTAAAGGGGCTCCAGGAGAGCTGGAGAGGGACTTGGGACAAGGGATGGAGGGACAGGAAAAGGGGGAATGGCTTCAAACTGAAGGAAGGCAAGGTTAGATGGGATATTGGGAAGGAATTGTTCCCTGTGAGGGAGGTGGGGAGGCCCTGTCACAGGGTGCCCAGAGAAGCTGTGGCTGCCCCTGGATCCCCGGAAGTGTCCAAGGCCAGGTTGGACGGGGCTTGGAGCAACCTGGGACAGTGGAAGGTGCCCGTGCCTGGGGCTGGGTTTGTAACTAGGTGATCTTAAAAGTCCTTTCCAACCCAAGCCATTCTATGATTTTTGTATGCTTTGAGGAAAAAACAGTAATTTTCGGACCCTGGCCCTGAAAATCATTTCCCACAACAAAAAAACCCAAAAGCATTCTCTTCCATATTTCTTTGGAAGGACGTGACATAAAGGCATTTTGATGTAGCACTTCTGCATGACTCCCAATGACTGCCAAACACAGTGAGTAGTCATGAAACAGAATCAAAAAAACATCTTTGTGTTTGCATTTTCCCATCAACTGTTCTGATGGAGGGAAATTCTTTAATTACTGCTCCTCTTTTTGATTCTTTTCAGATCACACATTCTCCTTAAATGAAGATTCACACAAAAAGGGAAGGGTAATATATAATTATATATTTCTTCTATCCTTCCTAAAGGAAGGACAACTTCAAAATTGTATTTTGGAGCAGGCATTATTGTGGTGTTACCACAAGCTCTTTTTTGGCAAGAAAACTGTGCTTCAAGAGAACAGCTACCTCTGCCTCAAGATCAGTTAAAGCATTCAGCTGCAGCCCACAGGCACTTAGGAAAAGATGTTTTTTCTCTCCCGTTCCTATCTTTGCTGGTTTTCCAGTTGGCAGCTGCAACCTATAAATAGCTGGAGAGATGATTAGTCTGAACGAGGAGGCTAAAAGATTCACAAATGAAATAATTACAGCACATCTGTGCACAGCTCTGCAACACAACTTGTAACACCAGCACTGGGCACAGAAGGGGACGTATCCAAGATAAGATCAAGACTTGTTTTACATCGTTTCTATCATAATGACGCTGTTCACACTCCATGGTTACTGTTTTAAGGATTTCATCCAAAACACACCATCTTCTAAAAGCCCAGAACCTGTTCTGTGCTCTCCTACCAGCCTGATTTTTTTTTTTTTTCATGTGTGTTTGTAGAAATTCAGCTGCAGGCAGCAGTTTGGTTCCATGAGCTGGAAAATCCCATCTCTTCATGCACTGTTCATACACCATCCTGCCTTTCAAATAATGTTGTTGTTGGCCTTGCTCAGGCAACTGAGTCAGAAAAAAATTTGCTGTTGGTTTTCACAGCCTCTTATTGTATTGATTTCTCTCCTGTGGTTTGTAAAACGTGTTCCTTTTCCCTGGTTCCCAGGATTGCCTCACTGCAGGAAGCAAGGCTCTGTTGCAAAGGCCTCTCTGTGCTGCTGTGGAATGCCTCCACTTGACATTGGCTTCTCAAAAGCTTTTCTCTCTGCTTTCTGAAGACCCACAACGGGTTTTAGTTTCAATTGCCCACTCACAGAGTTTTCTTACAGAAGAAAAAAGAAAAAAAGGAAGAATAAGAGGCGATTTCACAGTATCGAAATCACCTTGCTTGAAAAGCTGCTAAAACCCAAGTGTGCACTGAAGTGTATTTATTATCTGCTTTATAAATGAAGACAGAAAAGTTCTGGTGTTGTGAGACGAGGTGATTTTCATCCAACTCAGAATCATTCAGAATCGCCTTCAGATGTTATTAAATTCCTCTATGGACTATTAAATTCCACCACCACTCCATGTGGTCTTGCCTCAGTGAGATTTGAGACGTTTCTAATATCTAAATTCAAGACAAAATCACAACTCAACCACAACAGATATATTGAGTTGCAACATGTGAAAATCTGTATCACTACACTGTTTTTCTTCTCCCATTCCTTCCACAATCGAGATCCTTTCCCTACACATTGCCTGAATCCAAACTTATGGGTCTTCCATTGCTATTACGGATTTTTGTGTGCCTCTGAAGCTGGGTTCACTCCTATTGTTCTAACCTTTTAAAAGTCTGCTTTGAGCTAATTCTCTGTATTTCTTTTGTAACAAAAAAAAACCACCCCTGTTGAATGTGTGGCAGATATTTAAACAAAATCGGGGATTAGTGAATAGCAAGTAAGCAGAGCAAATATAATGGGACAGAAAGGGGATCACCTTTAGTGGACAGATGAGATGTTCCTCACAAAGAACATGCAAATACACCTGAAAAAGATGATTTCTCGTTCTCCCACACCAGGAAGTACAACAATCAATTTAAGACCAGCAAAGATTGTATCAAGACATGTTCTCCCTCCCATCAAATTGGTTTCTCTTTCCATTTACAATACAGGAAGGGTAAGTACTTCCAGCAGCAAGGGTCATTTGGAGATCCTCTAGTCAAAAATATCATTTAAGTCTTGATTTGGAATGGATTGAATTCAAGGCAGAGGAACAAAGAATCTGAAAGATAGCACAGAGTTAGGAAAAAAAGATCACAAGAAAAATAAAAAGAAATTGAATAAGGAGCTGATGTTTTTTATGTGTTCCTGAAGTCCTCTGCTTGGTGCTCAGAGTAGACAGTCCAAGAGGCAAAGAATCAACTCTTCCAACTAAATGCAACCCCTCATAGTCAAGGCAAAATTGAAATTCCTGAGTCTTCAATGCCATTAGACATGTTAATAGATCAATAGAAGTTTAGGGGGAAATGGAGTGCAATCTTATTAATTAGTCAATGAGATACCCATCATTATGACCTCATTTGTCCATGCTCTGAGTCACCACCAAAATCAAGGTTGCTCACACATGCAGATTTTGGATAATCCATCACCAGTTAAACCCTAATTCACAATTTCCCCAAGTAGATGCATCCTAAAACACTCCTGAACTCCTTCCTGACAGATTGTTGACATAAAAACCAACACACAGCCCTAATCTTCAATTTGCTGTCTGAGAACACAATGAATATTTACAGAGAGCTCTCACAAATGGCCACATCCTGCCACGTGTGGAGGCTTCAGCAGCATCAGTCTCGGCTCGAGACCCAGCACTGGCACAAAAACCTGACAAGCAGAGCCCATCCAAGAACAACATTAGGCAGGGAGGAACAAACCTCATGAGAAGCTTCTTGAGCTCTGCTGGAAGTAAACAGATGTAAGTAATTCACTGTGCATTCATGAGCCACTTTCAAGAACTGGCTGGGAAAGGGAGAACAAACACTGGCATAATGCAGCAGCCCACATTTTACCTGAGTGAAAAGAAATACATTCAGCACAAAATGTCAGTGTGAAGTCTTGCCTTTCACGGTGCCTGTGACAAGCTCATACAAATGTTCAGTCTAGTGGTCCTTGATTAGCAAGCAAGGCTCTTAAGTCTGCCAAGCAATTCTGGATTTTCACTCCCAAAAAATGTTATTTTTCTGAAGTCTGAAGCATGGAAGGAATAGCAACATATGGGGACACTCCTCTGTTGAAAAATGGGGCATTATTTCAGAGTCCTGAAAGCAGAACAAATAGTTTCATAGAATTATGGAGTCATAGAATGGCTTGGGTTGGAAAAGCTCCTAAAGAGCATCCAGTCCCAACACCCTGCCATGGGCAGGGACTCCTTCCACTATCCCAGGCTGCTCCAAGCCCCGTCCAACCTGGTCTTGGACACTTCCAGGGATCCAGGGGCAGCCTCAGCTTCTCTGGGCAACCTGTGCCAGGGCCTCACTGCCCTCACAGGGAAGAATTTCTCCCCAATATCTAATCGAAACCTGCTCTCTTTCCGTTTAAAGCCCAAGCATGGCCCTTCTCAATTAGAGGAAGGAGTCAATGCATGTCCTGTGCCTGCAGGTTCATCCTGTGGGACTTCAGAGCCATAATTTAGTTAAAAAGAGACACATTAAACAAAACAGAAAATAAGACTGAAATAGAAAATGCAGATTTTGCTCTATATTGAGAAAATATTTGAGCTTGGCAGGGTTTCCTGATATCACCTACTCCAACCCCTCTGCTCAAGAAGCATTAGCTACAGCAGCTGTGCCAGGACAGTGTCCAGGAAGGTTTTGAATGTCTCCAAGGATGGGGACTCCAGAACCACTCTGGGAAACCTGTTACAGTCTTAGACCACCCACAAAGTAAGGAATCTTTTCTTCTATTTAAAAGCCATTTCCAGTATTTCTGTTTGTGCCCATTACCTTTTGTCCTGTCACTGAACACCACCAGGAAGAGCCTGCTCCATGTTCTTCCCCTCCTCCCATCAGGAGAAGTAAGTACACATTCAATCTGAAAGGTAATTTCAGAACAAATATTAGAACATATTGCATCAACATTTCTACTTCAAGGGGCTGATTGAGTACACAGGGCTGCAAACAGACACTGCCAGCATGGGAATTCAAATTCACAGAGTAATGCATTAATATGATGTTTAAACATAATATTTTATTTATATACACACAACCAATACAAGTGGTAACACAACCAATACAAATGGTAACAAGCCCTGGATTTGTTGTAGCCCTTCACCATGGGTTTGTTGGTCGTTTTTTAGGTTTGGGTTTCTTGCTAATGAACAGAACAAATGGCAAAGCTCACCAGAAAAACACACAGAAGCTTTAGAGCTTAATTGGTTTCTACATTTGGGTCAGCAAATGTTCCTGCTACAAAGCCAGTGAGGAGGGATTCTTGCAACCTATTCATGTTTCTCACCAGCACAACAGCAGCTAAAAAGATAGGCAACCATGGCTACCGTTGTGGGATCAGCAAACTTCTTTTCACAGCTGTAAATATTTGTAGTGGAGCCAATTAGAGGCAGCGTGGTTTTGTCAGCATTGCCTAGGAAACATCAATAGCGGCTCCAAAGAATCCCCCACCTCTCCTGGTCCCGCCGGCGTTTATTGAACACTGGAGTGGCTGATGGTGCCTCCTCCACACACAGAAGTAGGTGAGAAATAGGCTCTGGCAAGGAACAAAGCTGCTCCTGGAGGCACTGAGCTCCTCAGCTCTCCGGTGGGACTATGAAACCAGCAGGGAGGCGGCTGGGGAAGATCCCAGGTGGTGAGATTCATTTTAAATTAAGTGGAAGGTTTCAGGTTCCTTTCGCGAAGCTTATTCATATCAAAATCCCTGCTCTGAGCAAATGCCTTTCAAGGATATTTGAGCACTGATGGATCTGCTCACAGGGGAATTCCATAGGCAAGAGAGCCACGTGGATGGAAGTCATGGATAAAAGCAGTTCCCTTTTCTTCTGAGTGTGAAAGCATAACCTCATAAATCTGGGGAAATTTTGAAGAACTAATACCTTACATCTTTTAAGCAAGGTCCTTGAAAACACAAGGTATCTACAAACAACATCCCTAAGCTATGGGCTTTTCAAAACAAAGGAGTCTGTGTGTCCTGTCAGTTTTAAAGAGTATTTACCATGTCTAAACCTCCCTGACCTCCACTTGTCAGGCACTTCACTGATGTTCGGGGCAAATCTAGTTCATGCTACAAAAAGGTGAAGGGTGTAGCACATGAAGGAGGTCAGATGGTAATCCCAAAACTGATTACAGAGTCACAGAATCCAAAAAAGCCCTCCAAGATCATTGATTTTCCAAGAGTTAACCCAGTGTTGCCATGTTCGCCACCAAACCCTGTCCTCAATTGCCACATCCAAACACCTTTTGAACAACTCCAGGAAAGTTTCATGCCACATGGATGACAAGACATTTAAAAAACTTCCTATTAGCTACACACTAATATCTCCTCTTCGATTTTGAGAGGCTCTCCAGCTGATTCCCCAGATCCATAACAGAGTTTCCCCTGGCAAACCACTTTAATGTGAAGTGTGGCTGCAAGCACATCGACCACGTTGAATCTCTTTGCGCTCCATCTCCGTTCTCAGCTCTTCCTCTGGTTTCCTATTTAAAGAGAGCATCATTCATACAAGCTGCCAGGTGACCAGAGAAACAGGACTGAGGCTCCCCAGAGGAGCCACGTCATGTTGGGTACATTATGGGAATGTGGATGCATCGTGGGGATCTCTGCACTATTCTTGCACGAGAAAAGGGCAGCTGAACCCAGGGTAAGTACAGCACAAAGGCTGATGACTCTGCCCTGCTACAGCAAATTTTAATGCCATGCATTTCCCCCTGCCCTGCCCAGCCATGCAGTCAGCAATACTGCAGCTCAGCAGGTAACACAGGTATAGCATGAAAGAAAGAGAGAATGAAAATGAGTTTAAAAGCCCCCAACTTCTTAAAACAGCCCTAAAGCCTTTCCTAATTTTCACTGAAGAGGGACAAGTTGTCAAATGGATCTGTTTCTTCTGCAAGCATTTTGGAAGCTGGTTAATATCTCTCCCTGCCTTTTTTCCTGATGCACTGACTGAAACTTCCCAGTTTTCCAGTGAGAAGCAGCTGGCAACCACCACAGCAGCAGCAGAATTGCTGAGCTCTCAGTGTGAGAGGGTGAAGGAGCAGGAGTCACAGGCACCCTGCTGACACACAGCGACACGTCTGCTTTTCTAGAGAAGTCGTGCAGTTGTTTACTGTCAGCTGGGATAACAGGATCATTGCTCAGGCACCCCAGGATGCAAACATCATCCACTTCCATGAACAGAGAGGTGACAGCTCACATTGTGTTAACCACCATGCTACCTCATTTCTCATGCTGTTACATAAATCCTCGGTAGGATAATGGGCAACAGACTTGCTCAAAAGACTAAAAAATTTCTGGGATGTCAATGCATCAGTATTAGGTTAACATAATTCTGTAGTCAGGCAGATTTAGAGAGAACTGCAAAAAATGTACCTCCAGATTTACCAGCCTAAATAAAGGTTTGATGCTGTTGGAAGTCTCCTGCACATACAGGTCTGTCCTGGCAATCTGGGAATTCCCACTCACTCAGCTCATTACCATGGAAGAGCAAATGTCTTGGAACAAAATGAAACATAACCTCCTCCAGCTGCAAAATGCTGCCTCAAATCTTGACAAACCAGTGTTTCTTGGATCACAAAGAGAAAACAGTCAAGGGCCTCATGTACAGCAGATTTTGTCCACAGCAGAATATTCAATGACATGATGGTAAAGCCATTATCAAATAAGAGGTGAGACAATTGCTGGTCCATTAATTCTGCCAATAACTGAGCTCATTGCAGATCATGGGTCTGTGCTGCCAAAGGACTCGATTTTAATAACGCTATAAAGAAAACAGAGACCCTATTCCAGTAACCTCAGCCATCTGAAAAGCTTGTGCAAGGAGCAGTTCATACCAAAGGTAACATCCAAAACCACGAGCAAAATTTCCTGCAGACAAAGGCCTGCAGAACAAAGTGAAAGGTGGAAGAACTTGACTTTTAGGGTTATGATCCACAAGCTTTTCTCACTCTGTCCAGGCACCAGAACCTTACAATCAGAAGGTGGGGGAAGGAATTGCATAATTTGCATTCTAAGTCCAGGTTTTCACTAATTTCCATTCTATTCGCTAGATTTGCAGTGGGATTTTGTGCCAGAAAGATTATTTCCCAAATATCCATTGGGATTTGCGTGTTCCCCATAGGTTCCTCTTCCATTCTAATATAGAATGTCCCATTAGCAAGGGCTGATGCTCCTCCTCTCACCAGAGCATGATCTCAGCACTGACAATGCAAGGAGCTCTTGGGAAGGTGGGTCATGGAATCATTTAGGCTGGAAAAGACCCTTGTGATCATCAAGTCCAACCTTTAACCTAACACTGCCAAATCCACCACTAAAGCAGGTCCCTAAGCACCACATATATCCATCTTTTAACTATTTCCAGGGATAGTGAATGGCTTTATCTGTGTGTTGGACATGATCCTCTTTGGTTCTCCCACACACAGATCATTAAAGCTGAGAGAACAACCTCAGTATCACTGAGCAGTGTGTACAGGATTACTTTATTTATTACTTTCAAAGGCATTTATTTTTCAGTCAGAGGTCTCACATCCCATCTTCAGCAGCTCTAACTTAGAATAGAAAAAAAACCATAGCAAACTTTTGCGGGAGATTGCACTGGTGATACTGGGGTGTCCCAGCTTCTAGGCCATCCAGTTTAGTCTTACTGCAGAAAAACACCTGCCTTGTACTAACCCAGACTTTTTAGACAGGAGCCAGCCTATGGATCATAGCAGGATCCAGCTGAAACCGGGAAAAAATATTTTGTAGAATAGAAACTCAACCTAACCATGAGCAAACCACTGAGGTGCTGTCACTGCAGAACTGAAGCCACTGGGGGTGTGAAGATCTGACAAGCAGTGCAAAAGGGGGAAAAGGTGAGAGAGAATAGATACATGAAGAGAGAGCTCTAAGTTTGCATGGAACGAGTTTAAAAGCTTGCTGTTATGTGATGTTCAAAGTTGCTCCTTCCTGGGCAGGTGCACAGGTCATGCTGAGCCTCTGCAGAGAACCACTGGCTCTCTTTCTAGACCAGGCTCTGTGTGCACAACCTCTACTAAATGCCACTCAGCCAGTTTTATTTCTAATAAAATGCTTACAAGAGGGGTTTCTTTCATGTTTGAATGTCATGCTTTTGTAAGAATGCAAGATCTAACACTTCCCGTGTGCTGTGTTCTCTTTGTGATTTACAGACAAACAGAGCTGGAAGCAGTGAGGGAAAAGGGGGGGGAAACACAGAATGAGAGAACCATTTAGGTTGGAAAAGACCTCTAAAACCATCGAGTCCAGTCATTAATCCAGCACTGCCTGCACATCACATCAACAACTACATTTCCAGAGGAGAGCCCAGCTCCTCTCAGTTAATTCTACCAATCATTCTGGATTATTTTACATGAAATGCACCTCTAACTTCACTCATTTCCTGCACATTACTGAGAAGGAAAAGAAGAAAAGAGATAGGAAATTAGGGTGCACAGTGTAACAGCAGTGCCCTTTGCAAAAATATCTCCCACCTCCCTCTGTGACTGCCATTAGACAGCAGTTTGTGACAGAAAAAATCCCCCCCAAGTCTACTTGCTTGCCTTACAAAGCTAAGGGCTCCATTTCCAAACCTGCCAGTTCCCTCATCCTCAAGAACCACTCTGCTATAATCAGTCTATTTTCCAGACTTGAGTTTTCTTAAAATGATAGGCAGAGATATCACAGATGCTCTTACAACTATTTTTTTTTTAATTGCAATTTTGAAATCTCAATTTCATTTTCAAATTCTCATTAAAAATTGTAGTGCTGGGTAAAATGTGACCCACTGTACACAGGAGGACAGACTAGAAGCTGTTAATTCTCCCCCTCAGGCTTTTAAAACACTGAAGACTCAAAACAAGGTCAGAAGCTGGATACTGATTTAATTTTATGCTTCTTGAGGGCTGGTTCATGTATTGAAACTTGAATTTACATCAGGTCTATTCTTAAGGGAATTGAGAGGGAGCAGAACAGGGCCATCTCCACTGTCTTGAAGCAAAATGAACAAATTGCACAAACATTTTTGTTAAAAGCTACTTTTGTTTGAACTATATTCAGTTTTTGGTAAGTAAGAACTATGAAATAAAGGCCACTCTGGATACACCATCTTGCTGAGTCCTGCTGCAGTTTGATTTCCTCATGTGCATCTCTGCCTAGAGGTTCTTCCATGCTACTGTTCACAGAACTTGTGGATACAAGGAGCTTGATCTCATCTTCATTCAGCACCAACTGAAAGCAATAACACTCCTTCAAAGTAATTTTCTCCATCAGTGATCTCCCACAAGTAGTTTCTTAAAGATCATTTTCAAATAGTGGGATAATAAATGCTCTTTCCACAGCACATGGTCATCAAATTCCTGCTGTCAAAGGCTTTATATTTCCATATTTCCATGTTGATGTAATATCATGGGTCCTGCAAAAGGCAGTAAATACCAGTACAAAATTTATCTCCCAAATTCTTTCATTCAACAACTTTGTTCTCCGAGGCACACTTTGACTCTCCTGTAAGCCCTTTCCAGAGCTGGAATATATGGGTAAGTGAACAATTAAATTACAAGTTATGCACAACTCAGTTACAAGCGCAACCCGTTCTCCTCCAGGAACAAAGTGCTGTTTCTCTGGACTCAGTAAAACCAATGGTTCAGAGGGCACTGATGAGGATGTTGGTTCCTACTCCTTGCATTCCCTCAGAGGCAGTGAAACCAAGCTGCTGCTCTTCTTCTTCTCCCAGCTTTGGTAGGAAATCAGTTTGGTTTGCGTGCTGCTCCACAGCCTTCGTCCCTGGGAATCCACAGCTCTGTGGATAAGGAATATGGGGTTCCAGAGGGTAATAGAGAAGGTCCAGGAGCTACTACACCGGCCTGGATCTACTCTTCATAGCAAAGTGACCAGCAAAAGGAAAATTTATTTATTTCCAAGGTACTGTATATATAGAAATATATGAATTTATGCGTGGTGTGGTTCTTGGAGCTGACCTGTTGAGGCAGAATTGGCCTTTGATGATCCTGATGATATCCAGCTCAGGATATTCTCTGATACATAGGACACAGCAAAAAAAAGAGAGGGGGATCTCACAAGTATGAGGATGATCCTCCCATGGACCTGCATCTCACATTCTCTGTTCAGCAGACACTGCTTGGACACGGTGTTAAGGCTAGAAAAGACCTGTCTCCCTCATGGAATCCTCTACTTGTTGGGAAGCCTTGAGAACAACCTTGCAGACAGCCAGGAACCATCTCCTGGAAAATTACACTGCAGATATTCTTCCAGTACTTTTATTTTTCATCAGCTCCATTTGAAACTTTGTGCTGGGCTGTAATGGCTTTCACGGTTCATTATTCCATCCAGTTGTACAGCACACTGAATCCCATAATAACAACTCTGAACACTTCAAAATTTACTTGTTCTCCTTGTCATGTCTGGTGGCTTTTTTTTAGATTGCTAGTTAATAATAATCCTAGGCAACAGCATAAATATGCTCACAAAAAAAGAAAAAAAAATCAGTAAAACAAGCATGTTTTCACTCCATGCTCAGTGTTCAGGCTGTGCATCCTTCTTTCCCCCTGTGAATTCCAGGCATTTGAAGTTTACTGACCCCGTTAGCACAGCTCTGCTGGGAGCCACCCTTTAAAAGTGAAAATATCTAACTGCACATATCGATTTCGCAGCCCACAGGTGTTCTGAAAAGCTGAATTAGCTTTGGGGAAAAGTTAACCTTGTCACTGCACAGTGACAAAGCAAAAACTTGCTGGTTAAGCTCAGCACAGGCTCTGTCACCATTCTGTAGCAGGGGAAGGCAGAGGCTGTCAGTCGGGAAATTGGAAGAAAAAATAAAGTGATGTGGAGAAGCAGAAGCTGAATAACAATCAATCAAGAGCTGAGCAAGGGGAGTCAGGATGGGAACAGCAAAATAGTGCCATGAGGAGAAAATGGGAAAAATATATACTGGGATTCAAAGAGGAGGAGAACTGGAATGAAGATTGCAAAGGGACTCATTTATACCTTGGCCAGAAAAAATGTGAGCTCCTACCCTGAACACGGCATGGCAGAGACTGATCAATACCCAACAGGAAAACCTCTGAAAAGACCAAGTGTCGCAGGCTCTGCCAACAGATTTTCCTCTGCATATGCTGCTTTGTGGTGGCTGAGGCTGCCAGCTCAAGAGGAGGGTTGGGAGATGAAGCTTTCTCTTCTGTGCTTGCTTTAGAGACGAGGGAAGAAACTGGAAAATTCCTCAGGTCACAGAAATGGCCATTGTCAAAGTTAGAATTAGGATTAATGCCCACCTGGCCTTCACCCTTCAGCTCTGCCTCATTCTTCACTGTCCCACCTACCCACAGGTTTTCCAAAAGCACCCTGTCACTGCTGCCACAGGAATCATCTCCAGTCCATCAAGGCTGATCTGGAGGAATGTCATTTATAAGGTACTGACTCTGGCATTGGCCCACTGGTTCAATGAGCTCAGCAAGAAAAGGGAAGAAGGAAAAGGTGATTTGTGGAAGCTGGTTTCTGAAAGACCAAAAAAAAAAAAAAATCAAGTCACTCTGGAAGCCCAAAATATAAAAATAAGTGCATGTTCCGAGAGAGCTTTGACTCTTAGGGCTGCATTTCTACCTTTTAAAGTTTAAAATCCAGAGTTTCTCAGAGAAATGAAAAAGCTTTTTACTCTCAGGCAGGCAAGCTGAGACAGTGGCAGGCTGGATGTAAGGCAGAATGAAAACCTGTTTTATTTGTGAGAGGCTCTTTGGTGACACTAGAAACGCAAGAGATGACACCATTTTCTCCCCAAAATCATGCACATCTCTCGAGCAATGCCCCCTCTAGAGAAGGCACATCAGTGCCTACATCCTGGAAAAATATTGGAGCATTGGGTATGGCTTATTTCCTTCATAGTAACTCCTATGGGGCTAAATTTTGGGTTTGGGCTGGAAATGGTGTGGATAATTCTGGGATGCTTTTGTCATGGCTGAGCAGGGCTTGAACAGAGCCTTTTGTGCCTCTCACCCACCCCACTAGTGAGGGAACTGGGGTTGCACAGGGAATTGGGGGGGACACAGCTGCCACCAGCTGACCCCAAGTAATCCAAGGGATATTCCAGGCCACGTGGCATCATGCTCAGCAATAAAACTCAGGGAAAGGTTGTCCAGGGGTATCTGCCTGGGGGCTGGCTGGGCATCAGTTGGTTGGTGGTTAGAAATTTTATGCAACATGATTTTGGTGCTTCTGCTGCAGACTGTGAGGTCTCGGTGGCCATGTTCAGTGTTTCAGCATCAAGAAAGGCTTCTGTGTGAAAGTTTCCTTCTTTCCATGATCTCCCCTTTGCTTCACCTCAAGGACTGTGATCCTGCTAAGAGAGCAGCACATGGGAAAAAGCTGATGCTGCTTAAAAGTATGAAAAAAAAAGAAGTGACAGTGATAAACAACAGGGACTAGACATGACAAAGACATAAAAAGTGTGGTTGGATGGAAAAGATTTTGTATGTGGACTGCAGTTTCATTCCCTTCAGGACAGAGAGTGAAAATGTCCCTGAAAATTCTAATTGAAGTGACAGCTGTAGTTAAACCACGTGTTGTGTATTAGCAGGTGTGGAAAATGTAGGAATTAATGCTCACACCAGGGTTGTGACAAATGCCAGTGTGGAAATATGCAGCATATGTGGCACGGGGTGTCATACAGGAATTATCTGCAGAGGTATTGGATGTTATACAAACCTGTACAGCAACAAAGGTACCTTTTCAAGCAGTCCAAGAACTGAAGAGAGATTTCCTTCATTTCTCTGACTCATTGCTCCTGTCCAGAATAAAGAGTGAGTCTGTACCCAACCACAGAATCACAGAATGGCTGGGTTTGAAGGGACCTTAAAGATCATTTAGCTCCAATCCCCTGCCATGGGCAGGAATGCCACCCGCCAGATCAGGTTGCTCAAGCCTCCATAAAGCCTGGCCTTGAAAACTTCCAGGGATGGGGCATCCACAATGTCTACAGGCAGCATGTTCCAGTGCCTCACCACCCTCATATTGAAGAATTTATTTGTTAGAACTAATCTAAGGCATGAGGAAGGGGCAGAGGAGTCATGGAGCTCAGTTGGTTGGAGCATGGGGTTAAAAACACCAAGGTTGCTGTTCCATCCCTGCATGGGCCATTGTAAGAGTTGGACTCAATGATTCTTGTGTCCCTTCCAGCTCAGAATATTCTGTGAGTCTGTTAAATTTTGGTAAGACATGTGTAGACTTGGAGGACAAATAATAAATAAATGCTTTCTTTGCCAGGGTTGTTTTCCTGTCCAATAACAGAGGAGAACTGCTGTCCTCTGTGACTCCTGGCTTTAGTGGTTTTAAACTAAAAGAGGAGAGACTTAGATTAGGTACAGGAAGATATATTAAGTAGTTAGAATGAAATTCTTCACCCAGAGGACAGTGAGGCTCTGGCACAGATTGCTCGGAGAGGCCGTGGATGCCCCATCCCTGGAAGAGCTCAAGGCCATGTTGGAGCAACCTGGGATAGTGGAAGGTGTCCCTTCCCATGGCAGGGGCTGGAATGAGATGATTTTAAGGTCCCTTCCAACCCAAACCATTCCAGGATTCCATGATAGGATCATGCCCACCAACAGCCTGGCTGCTGAGTCAGTTTTATGGATGTTATTTAGACACAAGACGCTGCAGCCCACATTGCTGCTACAGTGAAGGAAAACAGCTCCAACACCTTGCAGATTGTTCCATCTGATTTTCATGGCACAATTCTCTTTGCAAGGAAAAGGAAATACACTGGCAGAACTTTATGTTATGTTAAGACCTTTCTGAGATTTTTTTGGGGAGGAAGCAACTGAGGCAATGATGTGAATTTTACATGCAAACTTCTGCATCAGGCTGTAACCTAGCAACATCAGCAACCCAGAATCCAAAAACTTTATCCAGCATGCTGGTGAATTCAGCAAGTCAGACATTGGTGGAAAGTGTGTGGCTGGTGTCAGCTACGTTTTTCTATAAATTAGCTTTGATAACATCTCTTAAATCCCTAATCCACAATGAAGAGCCTCTCGCAAAGCTGGAAAAAGGTTTACTATTTACCACTACACTGCTGCACTCCTGGAGTGGAGGAGGACTTTTTTGCTGACAATTCTTTGCCCTTGGAGCGGTATCTCTATTGCTGGAAACTCCAGTTTGGAGAGAGAAACTCCCCAAAATTAAACTGCAGGAGCCTGAAAAAAACCAGAAAACAACCTTTCCTTTTTGTCCATAGACTTCCAGGTGGCTGGAAAATAGACCAGATCAGCAGATTGGAGAGGCAGCCATGAACAGTTCAAAGTCCAACTGGTAACTGGTTATGAGCAGGGTTTTTCAGGGGTGACACAGATCCTCCAGATTAAAATTCTAGCTAGACAGCCCCCAGCATGGGTGGAACTGTGGAAATTACCTGTTTTTACTAAACCATGACTCCAAGGAGGCTTTAGGTCTTGGGACTGAAACCAGCAGGATAAGATCATCCTACTCCTGTGAAAAGACAGTGGAAGGATTAGGTCCAAGAGGTGCCTCACAGGAATCAGGAGTGAGCATGGTTGAATATTTTGACCCCCAAAGTTTTAGAGCCTGCTTTATTGTGGTATTTGGTTTAAGGTTGGACTTGGTTTTGGAGGTCTTTTCCAACCTTAATGATTCTTTGATTCTGTGTTTGGCCCTTGTATTGCAACCCAACACAAGCAGCTGGCCATGGTCCTGCCAACAGGTCCTTAAGCACAGTTTGTTTGACAACACCAGACACAGGAAATAATGTCAATAAAAACAGCAGCTCGCTTCAGAGGAGCACACTGATACCTCATGGAGTCTGACTCAGAACCACCTGACAGTGACAGGAGATAAATCCCTGCTCTGTCTGTTCCCTCCCAGCTCTGCAGAGCCTTTCTCACCAGGAAAGCCCCACAGGCAATCACACAAATTAACAAATCAGAAACACCTGCCCATGGTGGGTTGGTGCCACTTGTTTTCCTCATCAGGAAGCTTCTCCATTCTTGATATTGACATGGTGGTGATGACTTTTCTGGTCTTAAAATTAAGAGTCAAACATGGTTAGAAGAGAAAAAGAGATTTTACCTTGGGATTTATTTTAAGGATCCTTAGGTGCACACGTCCAGGTCGAATGAACCGAAATGCACCCTGCAGCGCCCACCCCCAAAAGATCTGGTATAACATTCTAGGTGTTACTAATTATCATATCTATCAAAGATTCCCCAAAGAAAGGCTCGAGTGAGCCCCCCTCCCCAAGGAACCTTCCCCTGGATGGTTCTATCTCAGTTTACAGAATGTGTTCTGGAGAGGACCTTGGGGTCTGGGGCACACTGATCCCTACCTACAAAACCTCTAAAATGTTGAGTCTCTGAGCTGAACAAACAAGTCCAAGAATGCAGGCAAAAAGCACTAAGAATACAGAAGTTGTAAAAAGGTATAAAAGGGATTTAAAAGAAAAGGCAAAATATCATCATGGCATCATTTGCTTTGGTACTGCCCACAGGTGTTTAAATGATGATACATCCCGAGGAAAGATGGGATTGTGTCATCAGTGTAAATTAACTTGTATTCCATGCATATAGACTCACAGAATACTCTGAGTTGGGAGGAACCCACAAGGATCATAAAGTCCAACTCCTGGCCCTGCACAGGACAACCCTAAAAATTCCATCCTGTGCCTGAGAGTGTTGTACAAACGTTTCTTGAACTTTGGCAGCCTTGGGTCCATGCCCATTCTCTGGGGAGCCTCTTCAGTGCCCGACCACCCTGAGGGAAGAACCTTTTCCTAATACCCAATTTAAACTTCCTTTGACACAGCTTCAGGCCGTTCTGTCAGGTCCTATCACCAGATTCAGGTGACCAGGCTCTGGTGACTCACAGGTCACCAGAAGAGCTCAGTGCCTTCCACTTCCCCTTGTGAGGAAGTTGCTGAGAGTGATAGAAACCCCCTGAGTCAGCCTGTTTGGTACAAGACTCACCACAAACCAATGACCACAGGTGAAGTAGGCAACTGTCCACAGGAATATCTGCTGCCTCTCATTCAGAAAGAGCATTTTAATCTACACAGAGAACTACCCAAGAGATGGACAACAGCTCCATGCACTTAAAACAGCAACTTAAGAAAAAAGACCAAGACCCAGATGCAAACATCTGTTAACAATAAAAGCTGACACGATGCATTTATGCATTGCACAAAACATAATCAAGATTCAATCTGCCAGTTTTATTCTCAGCGTTGTTAAGAATTCAAGGAGCATTTTCATGTACACGATCATGTCGCTTCAAAAAGCATCTGTCTTTCAGCCTTTTGTGCTCAAACGGGTGCTTTTTACGCCAAACGGATTCTGTTAACTGTTGTCACCTTTAAAGGTTGTAAAACGATCAGATGGATAATCTGATATTTTGAAATATTGGCAACTCCTCATTAGACCATGGGCTATGCTATGTCCTCTTCATCGACATCACAACACTACAAACCGGAGGACCAATGTAAATTCCTTTTCTGCTAATACAAGAAGAAGGTGTAAATAAAAGACATTCACTTTTAGGAATTTGCCTGACAGATTTAGTTATGCTAAAGCCAGCTTGAGAATCCTTTTGTTACTCTAACTTATCAGAATGCATATTAAAAGGAAGGAAAAATAAATGAAACTGTATTTTCCAGGCCATAAAAGCAAACAAAGTGTAGCTGAAATTAAAAGCAAAATGCTGAGTGTGCTGTATGCATTTAATATGCCTTGAAAAGAAACAATAACCTTAATAAACATTAGGAATAAGGAAAGAATGATTAAAAAAATTAAAGACGAAGCAAAATTGATAAATGGGATCATTGCACAGTCTTAATGCCTGTTGCAGGTGTAGTACCTGAGGAGAAATAACTCTAGGCTTCAAGACAGGTTGGGGGGTGACCTGATGGAGAGCAGGAGAAGGACCTGGGGGTCATGGTGGCCAGCAGGTCAATCATGAGCTAACAATGTGCTCCTGTGGACAGGAAGGTCACTGGGATCTGGGGATTCATTAGGAAGAGTGACCAGCAGCTGGAGGGAGATCACTCTTCCCCTCTACTCTGTCCTGGACCTGTGTCGAGTTCTGGGCTCTCCAGGTGAAGACAGGCAAAGAACTCCTAGGGAGGGTCCAGCAGGGGCTAAGGTGATGACTGAGGGACTGGAGCATTTCTATATTCCCCCTGTGAACCAACCTCCCTCCACGAAGGGAACAAAGGCAAAGCCTCCCTGTTTTCCATGTTCTGCACAGTGTGTTCCCTTTTTGAGAATGTTGCTGTGAGCAACAGAAAAAGAAGGATCTTAATAGGGAGCATTTATTGCAAATGAAAGGAAGCAGCCTCTGGACTTCAAAGGTCATTTTTGGAACAGCTCTGCTTGGCGGGGGGAGGGGCACAGGACAGAAAATCTCTTCTTCTTGAGCCCTCCAAACACGCAGGTAGGGAAAGGAATGGAAAAGAATATGATAATATGCCAAGGTATGCAGGAAAAGGCTTCACTGATGAGCAAAAAATGCAATTTTTTAAATAAGAAATTAGCTTGTTTATTGTTGGGAAAAAAAGGAGCTTTTACACTTTTTACTGTGCCAAAGAACAAAGTCAGCTCCATGTCCCCAAAAAGACAATATGCTGTGGGTAAACTCAGAATCTACTTGACTGGAATTATCGAAATGAAGATCAAATTCCAAGATGGCACTTTGAGTCAGGAAGTCTGTAATATCTGGGGATTCCAGAGATTGCAGATGTCCTCCAGGGTACACTGTGAGCATCAAGAAAGACACTCAGGAGTTCAGTGTGAAGACTGAAATGACAGTAACAAGCTGATGGTTTAATTTTTGCTTTGTTGAAGAAAATTAGAGGCATTAAAGACATTAAATTAGTATTTTCCTCTCGGCCAGGATGTATAGAGGCTGAAACTCAGCAGCACAATAACCATGTTTATCATTTCCTTTTTATAATTCCTTCTTCCCAGCATGACTCCTTGACTTCTTTACCCGTGTTTGAACTCCTGGCGGGTTTCTAAGGAGCCTTGATTTTGAATTATTTTTGAGATTCAAAGAGCTTTCTTGTTTCAAACAGGTTTGTTTTTCTTCACTTCTCATTAAAAATCATTATCTGAAAAAAAATCATTTTGATATGTTACGTAGATATTTTATGAAAAAAAGGATTAAAGCAGAAATTGGCTGGAACCACAATAAAATATTTTACTGAAAGATGCAGATAAGCACTAATTAAATAACTAGGGAATCCACGTGAATAATTTCACAGAAGGGAAAGTCTTATTCCAAATATCAGCAGAAGAAGAGGAAAGAAAATTCCTTCATCCTTAGGAAGATTATCAGGAAGTCTGTCATTGAAGATGGAGTTTGGAGTGGTTTTTTAATGTGAATTTTGATTCAGTTTCTGTCTAGCCCAAAATACTTCAACCAGGAGCTGAGAAATTATAAAAAAAGTGGTTTTCATATTAGAACACAGTCCTTAAAGCAGTTACTGAAGGAAGCAACCTCAATAAATATTACAGATAATAAGAAATATTAACAACCCTCTACAACCAGAGAAATGTGACATGTCAACATCCCAGCAGATCTATCCTGGTTTTGGGTGGGAAAGATGTTTATCTGCTATAGAATTATCTAATTAAACTTTGAGAAGAGCAAATCTGGACTAAAATTTTCTATTAGGAGTAGGGCAAGAAAATAAACACAAAAAGTACTGCAGGAAAGAAAAGTGATAGTGGGAAATGCATGAAGAGGAAAATGGAGAAGAAAAGCTAAAAAACAAGACCATCAGAAAAGCACAGGAGAAAATGGAGACTTTTGATGGAAGCTTATTGTCCTAATTCAGGAACTGAAAGGTTGCAGCCTAAAATGCCAGCATTTCCCTTGTTATCAATATCCAGAATATGATCTATTACTGTGATCTTGCAGAGCTCGCTACTCAGTGAATATGGGAACATTTAACTGTCAGCAGTGAAGTCCATGTTTACAGAAAATGCAAGGCAACAGAATGAGAGTTAAAATTATTAGGATGAGTAGAAAATAGGGAAATGACATGGAAGTCAGTGAAGGACATAGCTGCAATATATGTTAAAAATTAGATTAGAAGGGATGGGCAAGATCTTCCAAAATAATCGAGAAGAAAAGATTAAAGTAGCAATGACAATATGATAAGAAAAAAGTAGGTGTTATCTCAAAAGAGAAATAAGATGGTGTGGGGCAAACGACAGATTTTTCTACTTTTAATGAATGCAAAAGGTAAAAGAATTTAATCAGATACTAAAGAACTACAGTTGCCTCAACTAGAAAATTCCTGTATTGTGTCCATCTTCCCTTTGTAAAAAGGATTATATTTAAAAATCTTATGACAAAGTCCAGAAACGTTTATGATCTAATTTTACAAGGCTGTTAAAAACAATATGACATTTTGTACTCTCAGAGTTATTAACTCCATCGTGGAAGGTAAAGACATTCCTTCCTCTGGAGAGAAAACAGTGAGGACAAAAATAAAGCTCATGGAAGAGGGGCACCAAAAAATTTACTGCATATGAGTCTGGTTTTTAGAATGAAATGTTTTAGCAGAAGCAATTGCAGGTGAGGTGGATACATAGAAGTTTTATTACCATAGATCGGTGAGGTTATTTTTTACCTGAAACATCAAAATAATGTGGGAAGAGGGCAGGGGCTCATTTCATACTATTTTATTAATGCATACACACACACATGGACATGAGGTTTTCACATCCATGAAAGCTCCAGGCTTAATTTATTACATCCCTTTGGGCACAAAATAATTTACTTGTCTGAAAAGAAAGGGAATTTCTGTGGATGCCATGTTGGGAGGAAAATTGGTTTATATTTAAGATGTAAATGTTTTTGTGTTGTTGTTGTTTTTTGGGGTTTTTTTCTCCATAAGGATCCTTGAGTTTCCATGGTCACTGAGGGAAATTCCTGAGATTAACATAAAATGAGCAGTAGTGATCACTGTGGCTGCCTGGGACTGTCTGAGCCATGAAAGCTCTGGCCAATCCCAGACACAAAGGAAAAGGGATTAATCAGGGAATCAACACAAGCCAGTGCTCATTCCAATGGCAACGCTGCCTTTGCGCCATGCCTACATGAAGGCATTGCTTCTAAACATGTAGGGTAAGTTCCATCTCCAGGAAAAAATAATGAACAAGAAGATTTATTAATTCAGAGAGGGTTAAGCTGGGGTTAGATGTATTTGCAGTTTGGGTGGGTTGCAAGGCCTGCATTGTGCTGAAGAAGAGTGGAGTCAAGGATTTAATTTTCCATAAACAGTGGGTGACACAGTTTGAGATAATCAAAATAAACAGGCTTGTGAAGGCCGCCCGTGGCATTTCCATGCTCTACAAAACCTGAGGTTTCAGGAATTGTTTTCCAAAATCTCATCCTATTGTGAGCTCAGATTTCTCTGGAGTGTCCCTCTGATTCCATTTCCTGATTAAGCCTTCAGCTCCTCCTACCCTTGGTGTTTCCCTTTCATGAACTCTGCCCAGGCTGAGGTGTGACTGGCTGACAACAACCACTGGACACCAAGTCCTTGGAAAGCTGCAGTAGCACCTGCCTCAAGCAGTTCTTGTGTATTTCACAATTTAGAGGAATTTTGATCATTTTTTAATTGTTTTATTGCAACCTTAACAACGTAATATTGGCAAAACTGAACACAAGTATACAGGTTTAGGGTTTTTCTAAATCAGAAAGTTTATGATCCGCTTCAGAGATGAACAATTAGACAGAAGTTATGTTTCTGTGTAAACAAAAATAAATCTCTGGACATCCTCTATTGTCATATTGCATTTTGGTTTGGGTATTCATCCATACAGGTGTCACATCTCCAAAACTGGAATCTTTTTTTCCACCAGTAGGAAAAAGTAAGGAACGGTAGTGAGAACACAAGGCCATTATCTCTATATTGTTTTTTTGATGTAAACCAAATTTATCTCCATCCCACTATGGGCTGGAGAGTGAAGGGAGATTGAATATGCAAATATTTTAGAGTAAGCTTGAAACAGATTTTGAAGCTATTGCTGCAAGCAGATGAGAATCATCTGGTAAGAACATGGAAGGGAAACTACAAACATGCAGAAGTGTGAGTTTGCCACTGCAGGTGGTAGAATAGTCAAATGTTAACAAGAAAGCAGCATCACTCACGGTCTCTGACCCCTGGAGAGAAACTGGTCACTTATTTCAAGATGAATTGAATGATTTGCACCATCGTGACAGGAATCACTAGGAATTTTTACAGCTCTGTTACGAAAATTCCGAGAATTCCAAGCCAGCTGCAACTGCCTTGTCCCTCTACAAGAAAAGCAGGTCAAGAAAGTGATGCTTGCTCGGATGAAGTCAAACAGGCAATGGAAAGGAGAACCGTGCATTGTGCAGGTTTTGTTATATCAGCTGAACATTCCCTCAGCCCTGCTCTACAGGGACCCCATAAACGAATTCAGGATCTCTCCTTGCTTCCCTCACATCCATTTGATGCCTCTCAGCCATGTTCAGGGAGAAGAGCAAACACAAAGCTCCCATGTCAAGGACTGAGGATGTTCCCACTACATTCTCATAATTTTCAAGTCAATTTTGTTTCAATTATCTTTTAGGGAAAAAGAGAGATATTAGGAACACAGACATTGTAACACACTCAAACTGCACTGGGTGACATTTTTTCCAACTCTCAGGAGAAAATTTATCTCAGATTGACTTTGATTTGTTAATGTTATCTTGTCTCTGTTCATTCACATGGTGAGCAGGGTGTGCAGGTAAACAAAGAATTCCCACCATAAGGAAAAATTATTTGTTCAGACACCAATAGTCTGTCACCTCCCACACTCACTGTTCATTTCCCAGGCACTCTGAGCATGATCCAGGCCACTTCTTTCACTTACACCATGACTGAAAGTTCACACTACTGTCCAGAAGTCAGGTTTTAATACTGGAATATCCCCTCACCCAAACAAGAGTATTTGAATGTTGGTTTCAGAACTGATCAGTGCCCCAAGGTGCTTGCTTGAATCCCTGTTCAGAAATGTGAAGGGTCTTTTCTCCAGTCCCTTCAAAAATTCTCCTAAAGTTAAACAGAAGGGAATCTTTCTTCCCAGTGCTCTGTGTCCAAGATATACTTGGAATTAAGATTTCCTGCGTGGCAATAAAAATACCCAAGATCCTGACACCAGCTGGTCCAGCCCACTCTCCACCCCGAGGTTTGCTAACCCCATCATGCCACACAGAGGCAGCCTTTCTCCCAGTTTCAGGAGAAGGCACCAGCCTTTCTCCCAGCTTCAGTTTACAAAAGGTGAGTCTTGAAAAACAAAGGGTGTTTCCTCTGCCATGAAGCACAAGCCTTCCTTTAAAAACTCAGCTCTAGTGGCTACAACTTGTTTGCAGCCTTTTTTCTGGAGGATTCGAAAGACATAGAGCAACACAGTGGTGTGTTGGATATTTTGTTACGCTTAACTCTTGTCTCCGTGTCATTACAGAAAACAAAGGGCAGAAGAGATCACAGGACAAGAGATATATGATTAAAAAAAGGAGATTTGCTCCATCTGAACTAAGTTTATGGTTCGTGTTGAACACAAGCTGATTCTTAGTGTTTCTGTGCCTGTACAAAACAGTCCTTATGCCACATGGAAAGAGAATATTCACTGCACAGCTTACCAAAGAATAAGTTAATAGTAATAGCAAATACAGGCGCTCTTATATGAGTGCCTTTCACCTTCTCCATTGCAATTAAAAACAAACAAACCAAAACACAAACCCAATCACTGAACTCTCTCAACTTCCTGACACTCACTTCCTTTGGAAATAACAATGAATTTTCAATATATATTTGAAAATTTTTGATTGCTCCAATGCTATTCACATTGGCTGTTGGTTTACTCCAGCAAAGGAAATGAGAGATAACATCCAGACTGTCAGCATCCTTTTCATGCTGTCAGACCACATCAGAGGAGCTCACATCACCCACATTTTCTTTTACACCTCAAATGCTGCATCTGCTCCCACATCATTTAAGGAATTAGAAAGATAATTCTTCTGCTCATGCACAAATCCCCAGCAGACACAATGCACAGCAGAGCCCTTCAGGGCTCGGGGAACGGCTGCAAAATCAACCCATGGCAGCCTCAAAGCAGCAGCAGGATAACCCTTGGGCCTCATGTGTGCATTAAAGATTACTCTGAACTCTGCCACCCTTGCAAGAGCAGACAGCAGCTTTTCCCTTCGGATAACGGGATGTTTTCATGGCAGCCTGAGGAACATTGGATCTGCCTCCCTTCTGAGCTGTACCATATGCTCAGGCAGCGCCAGAGTGCTCAAGACAATGCAAAAAGCACAAAGAGATGACTTTTTAGAAACACATTCGTGCAGCAATGATGAAAACCCAAGAGCAGAAAGCTTCACTGATGGAGAAGAGCAATGCTTCAGCCTCTCCCACATATATCAGACATACACTGGTACAGGTTCTTACTTTACTTAAAACAGGTTGAAAATTGCCAATAAGAAAACTGAAATGATTGGAGCTTGGGGGAAGCATTTTTAACATATTAAAGACTTGTCTCACAATATCTGTCATGAAATATTTCAGTATTTTGACTCAAGACACAGATTTCATCCTCTTTATAATGTCTGGATAAAAAAGAGTAAAATTCAGATAACTGAGGACCATGTTTCAAAAATGGTGTGTTTGAGGTTTTTTAGTTCCTAAAGGTGCTTTAATGAGTTGTGTGGGAAAGATAAAGATCTACATCTGCTTCTGATTTGGAAACAGGAGCCTTAAGGCTACTGAAAGTCTACCAAAAATATAGTGGTAAATAAAACACCTCTGTTTATATGTGAACAAAAAATATCTAAAAGATATAAAATATATTATTTATATATAAACAAAATAATGTGTTTGTTTTCATGTATGAATATATATAAATTCATGCACATTTCAAATTTCATGTGTGTATACACACACAAACATATATGAGGAAGTCATTCAAATACGCAAACTGAAAGTGGAAAAATGTGAAGCCTTTCTTTCTAGTTGGAATGAAACCTCATTCTGAACCAGCTGTCAAATGTGAACAAAGCCAGGGGCTCATTCAAACCCCGGCTGAAGCTCAGGTCCCCCCTCTCTCCTATATCCTCCTTGCTCTTCCCCACATTCTGCAGCTCCACGTGAATTATTTGAGGTGTTACCGGAGCCCTCAAAGCATCTCTTGGGATCTTTTTCAAAGAAGCCCAAAGTCAAGGCAGTGAATAACAAAAGATTATATTAAAACCATCACACTAAACCCAAAACTTCCAGGTTGGATATTATTTGTTACGAGTTTGACCAGGATTTTTGTGGAGGAAGAACACACAAGCACCAGATTCCCTTTGGGATGATTGCTGCAGCGGTTCCGGAGAAGAGTTTTTGTCCTCCATGCCCTTCCACAGTGCAAAGGACAGGGCTGTGAGCTCAGGGACGGCATCTGAAGGATGTTGTTCCTCTTGGGCAGCCAAACTCATCAGAGAGGATTTGGGAATGCCTGGAAGGGAGAGGCTTTACCACGCTTTGATCTCACCCTGGCTTTGAAGATCCTCACTGCCCTTAGCAGGAGCTCACCGAGCACATCTCAGCACTGTAAATCCCAGGCATGGAATGTTGATTCACAAGATCCTGGCCTGTGGAAAAAAAGAATCCTGCAGACAAAACAAAAGTGAATCTAGATGGGTAAATTAGCTCCAGCAGCCAGAGAGTTAAAACTAATTCAAAGGAAAAGAAAGTAACCAATTAAGAACAAATGAGGAATTTATGAATAACTAGACAAGTCCACCTTAAGTAGGAACCGTGTCCTGAGTCATCTAAACTAAAAGTGAAGAAAACTGAGAGCAAAACCCCACTTCTATTGTGTGTTTACTCAGTAAGATTTTATTTTTGGGATAACTGTGGAACTTGTGGAATCCACTGCAACATTTTGGGGAGAAAAGAATGAGAAGACCAATAGATAATGGATACTCACAGTACATTGAAAATCCAACTCCATTTACAATTTGAATCTCTCAGCTGGAGTGCAAAAGCTTTGAAAATAATGACAAAAGTATTTACAAGGAGATTTGCATCAAGAAACCAAATATGCCCTAAGATTGCTGGCTTGAAATCTAGAACTGTAATAACACCTCTTCACCTGGAAAAAAGGGCCAAATTCTCATTTATTTGCAGAAAAATGAAGGGGTTTTTTCGGTTTTGAGAATAGTTTTACATGTAAATATTATTCTATTCCTTTCCCATTCTTCTCCTCCCTCCTCTAATAAAGTACAAAGTCAAATTAAGTGAATTTTTTAAACTGATAACTTAAATTAAATAAAGATACAATTTAAATAATTAAGGCAGTGTAAAGCATAGAACACATCCCAGCTATCTACTCAGCACTGACTACGGTTTATCAGGTGTCCCATAGAACAGAAGCCATGGCAGTGCAGCCAAAAAAATATCAGGACTTCGGAGCTGCACATTCCCAGTCAAATTCTAAACACAATTCTAAGTTCTGCCAGCTCCCAGTATTTCACGAGATTTTTTTCTCTCATTTTATTAATCAAGCTGTTAAAATCAAAACACTTCATTTTTTTTTAAAGCAGATTTCTCTCTTACTTTGTTCTTAGCTGGAAACCGAAGTGGGAGGTGCAGCTAGATCAGGTTTTTTGCTGTTCAAAAGTACAGTTTGACTTGCAGACATCAGTAATGCCATAAAAAGATTAACAGCACCATGGATAGGGCTTGAGGGAAATAAGCTGTGAGCACAAAGTTGCTGAAGACTCACGATTTAATTGGAAGTGACTTTCTTACAAAATGAATTAGTGACACTCTGTCCTGTAGCTATGGGTCTCAGAGTGATTTACCCAATTTTCACAGAAATAAAAGAAATTTGAGCAAAAATCGTATTAAAAATACAGCCTCATGATTTTTATCAATTTTACAAGTGATTTTAAAGATGAAAAAGATCACTTAAGCCATCTAAGCAACTCTGTTAAGAAACAAACTAATTAGTCAGGCCGTGTCTAATCAATACTTGTTTTCTCAGTGAGATGAGTCACAGCACAGGGTTACTTTTCCAGGCTGTTAAGAGCTGTGGAATTTCCTGGGAAGAAGCTCTTACACTTGGGTGTGCCAAGGCTTTCTACCTTTGTCCTCAGTGCTGTTTCTAGGCTGTGAAAGGCACCCCCCACATATTCACCAACCACGTGGCAGATGAGAACTTCTGAAAGGTTCTTGAACAGCTGAACAAGCTGGGCAAACCTTCTCCTGCTTCTCAGTATAAAGGGCAAATGCTTGGGCTGTTTGAAGTATCATCACCCACAAGTGGCACTCAGCCCTTGTGTTTCCCAAAGGCCACGTGCTCAAAGACCTGGAATTTCTGGGGTTTTTTTCTTTGGAGGTTGGCAGTGGGCATGTGCCATCAGACACCACAATGAGCACGAGGGTGACTGCCAGGCTCGAACAGTGTAAAGTGCAAAAAGTGTAAAAAGTGGCGGTTGTGCCATTTATTTAATTTACTCAGTTTATTCAGAAATAACCTCCAAGCAAGGCTCTCCGCATTCCATGTGCTCACTTCCCTGTGAAACTCTCAGTGCCAGAAATCAGCCCAGTTCTTCTGAAATGCTCCCTTTGAAAGCGGAAGAACAGAGATACTGCTAAGTCCTTTCATCTTCAGTGAAAGCTCCAAGTAATTTTCTTTTTTTTTTTCCTCCCCCCTCTGGACTGGTGACAGGGATTCAGTTCAGCAGAAGAATAATCTTGCCCAAGTCTTCAAACACAACATGAGAAGTTCAGCGAAAAATTCTTAATTGAATCTGCTGATTACAGCAGAGGTCAATCACACAGCCACTTTCTGAAGAGCTAGAAAGTTTTCAAGTCAGGTATTCTTTCATAAGCACAGCACTTCACTTTACTGCTCTGTTTCCAGTTTAATTGCCAGCATTTCTCTTGACATGTTTCCTCTCCAGCCCATGTCTACTTTAACAAGTCCTGCAGCCCTGGAGCGAGCAACTTTGTTGAGCAAAATAATTAGTGTTGAAGAGTGTCATAGGTTAGCAAGCGTAGTCCCGGAAGGGACGTCCTTGCTAAGGGGTGCTTACAGTTTCCTCTGGGAACTGACAGAACCTATCAGCTGGCCAGTTTGAATATGGACAATTCTCTAAGCCACTTAAAGTTGTGATCACCTCTGTGATCCACATTTAAGAATAGGCAAACTCCCCCTCCAATCTCTCTCTCGTTTCCGGCGCTGGCACAGGTGGCTGCGGGCCCCGTGTGGGGGCCAGCGGGCCCGGCCAGGCCCTGCCTGGGCCAGGCCGGGCCGGGCCACGGCCATCCTGAAGCCATGGACCTGTTCCAGCCATGGAACCCCCCCCACTGCCTTGCCGTGGGCAGCCGGAGCGGCTCGGCTCTCCCCCCTCTCCACTGCGATAAGAAAAATTCAACATTCCAGCTGCAAAGCTGCAAGGCCGAGGTGAGATTAACCCTTTTATTGCTGTGAAGAGCTGAAAACCTGAGGGAAGAGAGAGAGGAGATGCTTAAAGCTGAAATTCTGTTGTGAAGCTATGATATATCAGAGTATCCTGTTGTAATTTCATGAAGATATGGGGGGTGGAGTGTTCAACTCGTGAGCAAAAGCACCTGCGCTGAGATAGGCAGATGCTGACGCAGCTGTAATTTCATGAGAAGTTTGGACAGGGAGAGATGAACCAGATGAGGACTTTTGCTCCAAACGGGAAAGGAGAAAACCTCAGTCCGTAGAGATGAACCAGATGAGGACTTTTGCTCCGAACGGGAAAGGAGAAAACCTCAGTCCGTAGAGATGCTCCCAGAGATAGTCCTAAAGATGAAGATGATGAGGACCCTTTGCTCCCAGGGAAGGAGAAGGGCCTCTGTTTTTGTTTCTGAACGGCTCAACCTTAAAATTGTACCCCAAAAAACTTCAAGAGTGGACCCTCGAAGGCAGTTGCGGGAAAAGCTGCAAGTCGGGGGAAAGGACTCACACGCAGGCAGAGAGACTCCTCTTCCTAAATGGACTGAACAATATTTGGAAGTGGGCGGCTGTCTCGTTGTGATAATGTTTTCATAGCATGAGCAAGAAGAGACTTCTCTTTCTAAATGGACTGAACAAGGTTATTATGGAAGTGGTAAACAGACTGAACATGTTAAGGGTTGTCTTTTCACATTGTCAGTGGGAGAAGGGAGGAAGGTGGGGGGAGGAGGAGAGTTCTGAAGGTGGTATAATTTTTTTTCCTTCTTCTTTTAGGTCTGTTAATAAACTTCTTTATATTCTTTCAAGTTTGGTGCCTGTTTTGCATTTCTCCTAATTCTTATCTCACAGCAGATAAACAGTAATGAGTATTTTGGACCAAACCACTACAAAGAGTCAGTGGTCACACTGTGCACTTTTCAGAGGGTTTTGTTTTGGATTATCCCATCCTACTGTCCACTGGCATTTTTCACGTTTGTCAGAAGCACATCTTCCAGTTAATTTGCACCCAAAAGGAAATCAGCTGATTTTCTCTGACATCCCTTTGTGATGTGAAAGACAGTCTGGGAACCATGGAGAATTGGGAGAGTCACTTTCAGAGTGCACTTCTAATCTATTAATAATAATAATGTCTGCTTAAATTTTAGGCAGCTAAAATCTCTCACTTTTCAAAGTGTGACTGTTTTCCCCAAGATAA
This sequence comes from Corvus kubaryi, assembly GCF_017639235.1. Classification (NCBI taxonomy): domain Eukaryota; kingdom Metazoa; phylum Chordata; class Aves; order Passeriformes; family Corvidae; genus Corvus; species Corvus kubaryi. The sequence goes on along the minus strand of NW_024581137.1, from coordinate 55,775,027 downwards.
TTCAGATCCACAGGATACGAGATCATCATGACCAACTTGGCAGCAAAAAGGCAACTCACAGCAACAACTTTCTACTACCAGAGAGAAGGTAAAAAATCTGAAAACACAGAGAGGACATTGGTCCTCCTCAACTACAAATACCACATGAAGCAGAAGAAGAAAGCAAAGGGCAGCAGTATGGTCACTATTTTATTCCCTGACTGGAAACTTGGTATAAGATTAAAATTCCCATTTTATTATTGTTGTGCACCTCAGTCCAAGGAAGCCAGCACACCTTCCAAGTGAAGGCTGGAATTTTCTCATGCGATTTTGCAAAGCTGCTGCTTTTCAGTTACTGAACTGTGGGGTCCTTTTTTTGTCCCTGCAGCTCAGTGGTGCAAGGATTTTAATTTCTGAAATATTTTCCACTGTCAGAAGCACATATACATCAAGTGACACGTTTAATTCATAAATTTGCATTTATTAAGTACGTTTTACCCTTTAAAAAGGAGGACCAGCCTAAGGATTATTAAATGTACTTCCAAGAGCTACAATGGTACCTGCAAGTTTTCCTTGAGGATTGCCTTGAGAGTGGTAGCACAGCCTCATCAACAGTTTTATATATCCCTAATTTTTTTTTTTTTTTTTTTGGATGGATGAATTTGTCTTCAGATCCTTGAGGTATTCAAGATCCAAGAGACCTGACCAGATTATGATTTTCCCAGCAACATGGAATACTGGAATGTCCAGTGGTGATGTCACAGATCACAGCATCTCTATCAAAGACCAACATCCCATGCTGCAGGGACTCAGATGGTCAACATCTAATATCCAGTCTGAAGGAGGGTAGGCTTAGATGGGATATGAAGAAATTGTTCCCTGTGAGGGTGGGGAGGCCCTGGCACAGGGTGCCCAGAGAAGCTGGGGCTGCCCCTGGATCCCTGGAAGTGTCCAAGGCCAGGCTGGACAGGGCTTGGAGCAGCCTGGGATAGTGGAAGGTGTCCCTGCCCATGTCAGGGGGTGGAATGGGATGATCTTTAAGGTCCCTTTCAACCCAACCCATTCTCTGATTCTACAATCTAGACGCTCTAGGAAGACAGACTTTCTTCCCCGCTGCCTTGCAATTGTGTCTGCAAAAAGAAACATTTACATGTGCCTTTGGAAACACCTGAGAGCAGGTGGAGAGTCTCACTGCAATGGTGGGAGTACAGGTTAGGTTTTGTACTGGCTAAACTCACCTGTGTCTATCAGAAGAAAGTCATACTACCCAAATGCTGGAGCCTCCAGCCTAGATAGCAAATTCTGAGCAAAGATGGTTCTGGGATGCTTTCCTGGAAAAGGAAGAGCCTTTGTCAGGAAGCCTCTATTTTCTGGAAGGACTCTCTACCTGTTCAACAGCATTTAGCGTTTTGTCAAGTCCTCCCATAGAAAGGAGCCTGTGCACCCAAAGCAAAAGCTGAAAAAAGCTACAAAATTCCAGAAGCAAGTTATTACTGGTTTGGCAGTTGAACAGAATCTAAATCCAAGTACAGAGAATTCATGTGTTTAATCCAAACTTGGACTGGATCATTCTCTATGCCCCACCTTTGAGAAGATACTTTACTGGCTCATTAAATCACTGAGACTTGGACAAGAATCAGTCTGTGAAGTATCCATATATGTATTTTCTTCCCCTCAAGGTTTCCTTGTCTCAGTATGAAATCTAATAAGCCTAAAATTCCTTTAGTCCACCCCTCAGAATTTCTTTTTCTCAGTCACTTTGGACAGCACCATCCTCCCATCTCAAAAATGGCTTCTTTTTCACTTCCAACCTATTTGACTTTTGTTGTCCTTTCCTGCATAACGGTTCTAACACCACCAGCTTCCTTATAATTTTGACAGAACAAAAGCTGTAACTCAGTTTCATCCTTCTTGCATCTCAGTAACTCCAAAATCCTCCTCCCTGGCTGGGCCAAACCTTGCTTTCCTCACAGAAGTCAGAGGCATCACTTGTTTTCGGTTGGCCAACTACAATATCCAAACTGACACCATCTTCTCATCTTTTTGCACGATCCTTCTCATTCCATCAAATATCAATCACTTGTCTCCTCTTGTATCAAGAAATAAGCACAGCAGAGCAGCCAAAAGTAGTTTAAGTGGGAAGTTTTTATAGAGATAGGCAGGAACAGGATGTCTGGAAAAAAAAATTTTAAAAATCTGAACTCATGTCTCAAAGTCATCTAAACAAAAGCAAAGGACTGCAACTGTAGAACCTTGGGGTGATTTTTCTCTCCACTCTAGGTACAGCCTCCTGGTTTTGCCTTGCACCTGACCTCTCTGAGCAAGGTGGTCCTAATCAAGCATCATTCCCTGATTACTCTTAATGAATGTGTCTAATGATTGAGTATCAGCTGACACCTCTAACTAGGAAACAGGGGTTTTAAAGTTAACTTCCAATAGAGTCCTGCATGCCCATTGCCTGGGGTGGTCCCAAACAAGTACACTGACAATTCTGGCTCTCCCAGATTTGCTCACAGACCAGTAGATATGGTTCTTTTCTTTCCAATTCCCAACAATGGTAACCTCAAGTGGCTCTTGTCAGCCATATCCCACGTGCAATGACATCCAGTTATTTTCCTCATTTTCCCCGTGCTCACCCACTCATAAGTGTCCCTTCTCTGTCTGCTTTTTTATCATCACACACACTTGCCAAGGGTAGAGCCTATTTTTAATTCTGGGCTCATGCAGCAGGATCAGATTCCATGCTGAAGTTTCACAGGTATTACAAAAATCGATAGCAACCACACCGAACCTGGATTACTGGTGAATGAGTCAAGCAGTGCATGTCCTCACAGTGATAGTTTGCATATAAAGGCAAAGCTTAATGGAGTAGAAAACACATCCAGATTAACGATGTGAAAAGCAAGTTAATGCTTATGTGGGATCCAAACCCATACCACGTTTGACTTTGAAAAGGTTAAATTCATCCTCTAACCACCAAGGTTTGCAGCAGACCCCACACTGTCCCTGGGAACACATTGTCAATTTACTGTTCTGACAGATGATTGTGAAGATGAGGAAATGATCCAGAAAAGTGGCATTGATTTGGAAGAGCAGAAAAATTTGCCAGTCATTGCTTGTTGCTAAGCTGCAACAAAAAAAAAAGCCTCCATCAGCTCTCAGCATGTCACTCACAAATATCAAAGAGATGTGGTATTTACAGTGTTTGTGCAAGGCCCAGGGAATGATTGAGACTGCATCCTGCACTTAGAGCAATTTGGATGGGACCTTAAATACCAGGAACCTCCCCGCTTGGTTTCACCAAATGAGCTGTGTGATCTTTTTCTTTGGGCAGTTGGTGCTTTTCATCTACAGGCTGTGATCCATTTATAAAAATGCAGGACAGATATTTTAGAGAAAGGGGAAACTACATGGCTTGAATGAGTTTGCAACTTATACTGCAAGCAGGCGTTTGTCAGACCCTCCTCTTAGAAATCACATGCCCTCTAGAGCATTAAATCTCAACTCCCAGCCTGGAATTTGTTAACTAGAGCTGGACAGTAGAGCTGCAGCCAGAGTAAACAAGTTTTTTATGGCGAGTTTGTGCAAGGAACCAGCCTCAGTGGTCTGTTCTTTCTTCCTTGCTCTAAATGTTATTCATCTATAACAAAACCCAGCTGATGACTTTTGCCCACTCTATATGTCCTCTGAAAATCTGATGCCAGACACACACACTGGCCACAAATTTCCACACTGAAAATTTCCACTTGCTTTGTGTCCAGGGGAAGGAGGGAGCTGGCACACAAATTTTAACCCTTTCACAGGAAAATCCCTGAGTAGTAGCAGGGAAGATATAAAGTAAATAGTGCAGAGCTCCTTTATACTTTACACCTTTTTACCCAGCTCTGCAGACAGTGCCCAAGATCAGCACGTGATTTACCAGTATAATAATAACATTAATTACATTAATAATATGAATATTATAATATGAATAAACATGCAAATCTACAGGTAGAGGCTGTTTCTTTTGACATAGACCCCATGTAAACATGTTATTGTATGTAATAAATACCCTATGCCATGACTAATGGCTTGCAGAAGCAATTTGAAGCATAAAGCTCAGAACAATGACAGAAAGACTTCACTGCACCCCTTCTTCTTCTTCACACCTCTCACCTCTAGGTTTGCACACAGTATTTTTTCTTTTTACGGAGGTTAATAATATCTGTAAACAAAGTAGGGAGTGGAAAATGAAGTACAAACTTGTCAGGTGGTGTATTCATTCCTTAATCACATCAGAGGCTGCACAAATTATGAGATGACAAAGCATTATTTTCAGATGTCCTAACATTCAATCAAGAACTCTTTCCTTCCTAATTTCATTCTAAAGTCTCATTTTCCCGTCTCACTTCCTATGCTGCCAGATTAAGGGCCACAATTAAAAACCCCCAGCTCCCAGATTTACTTCATTTATAAGCACCCACCTTTAATAAAGAGGAGCTTTTACTGTATGCCAAAGGCCTAAAAAGCACAGAATCAAAGAATCATTTGGGTTGGAAAAGACCACTAAGATAATCAAGTCCAACCATTAACCCAGAATTTACAAGGCCACCACTAAACCACCTCCCAAAGTGCCGTATTTTTAAAATCCTTCCAAGGATGGTGACTCCACCACCTCCCTGGGCCTTGCCAGTACGTGACACCTCTTTTGGCGAGAAATTTTCCATTTCCTCTGGTCTTATCACTGGGAGAAGAGACCGACCTCCACCTGGCTACAACCTCCTTTCAGGGAGTTGTAGTGAATGATAAATAACATGGAGGAAGAGGACTCAGACTCACACAAAAATTAGAGACATCATTTGATCTCCACCCACTGTAGCAGTGAATACACCTTGAAAGGGAAGCAATACCAAAAAATATCCCCAAGCCAAACCCAAAATGCAGCACTTCAGCTTGACAAAAATTAGAAAGTTCAAGTTCTGAAGGCAGAATCATAACAGCATGGAAAAGATTTTTTTTCCCCATAAGAGGATAAAACCAAACTACCTAAAGAAACAAGCCCAGAGCAAATACCATGTACCACCAACAGATTTAAATCCTCTCTTCCTTTCCTGCCAGGCACCCTGTGCATCTGCATGAGGCCTTTTGCCATCCATCTGCACTATAAGCAAGAACAAGGAGTTGGAAAGTTATTGTTCCCTTGAAATCAGCACTTTTGAGGTTGCATCTTGAATCCTGTTGATAGGGAAGATATGTGCTGATGTCTTTACAAACAATTCCACGGGTGAGAGGATGGGTGTTAATGTCTTAGAAATGGGGCTTAATGTCTCCACCAACTTCAAGGTGCAGGTTTGTTGCAGAGCCCAGCCAGTTTGACTCCTGAAACAGACAAGAGGGTCAGCACAAGCCGGAGTTTCTAAACTTTGGGGGTAAATAACATGTTTAAGGGGGGATATGCGGTAGGCAGTTTGGGAAGGCTGCACCTTCCTGGTACCTCAGCAATGGGGAAAGGAAGAGGGCAACGTGTGGCCGGGAGTTTGGGATAAAAGGAGGCTGCGCCCTCTGAAACCTTGAGAGAGAAAACCCCATGGGCGTTGTGCCCCAGTGGCCTCTCTCCCTTTATTCAAATAAAGTTGCTGCACTCCTCTGTCTCCTTTATGGACACAGGCTTTTTATAGCGGGACTTTCCGTATGCTGTGATCAGTTTGGGCCCCTCATGACAAGAAGGACATTGAGGGGCTGGAGCATGTCTAGAGAAGGGAACAGAGCTGGGGAAGGGTCTGGAGAACCAGGAGAAGCTAGGGGAACTCAGCCTGGAGAAAAGGAGGCTCAGGGGGGACCTTGTGGCTCTGTACAACTCCCTGACAGGAGCAGGCAGCTGGGGGGATGTCAGGCTCTGCTACCAGGGAAGAAGGGAGAGGACAAGAAATGGCTTCAATTTGCTCTAGGGAAGGTTTAGATTGGATACTGGGAAAAATTTCTTCTCCAAAGAGGTGGTCAGGAACAGGCTGTCCAGGGAAGTGGTGGAATCACCGTCCCTGGAAGTGCTCAAAGAATTGTGTGGATGTGGCATTTGGGAAGAGAGTTTCATGGTGAATGTGGTCATGCTGGGTTAATGGTTGAACTCAATGATCTTTGTGGTCTTTCCCCACCTTAATAATTCTGTGATTCTTTGTTTCTATGAACTGAGGGCTGTTTTTCAGATGAGTACTGAATGGAGCCCTCTAAGAACTGCCCCACTCCCACCTGTTTTCCTCCTCCAGCCAAAGCTGGATTGCCTTGTCCTTATCTTTCTTCATTCCCTCCTGTCTTTCTTCATGAACTGCACAAGTCCTGCTCAGGGACAGAGCAGGAGGGAGAGGTGATGAAGCAAGTCAAAGCTCTCAGTTGAGCTCAGCAATAAAACTTGCATGAACTTGGAGCCAAAGCTTTTGTTTTGCTTGAAACCAGGAACGGAAGAGGCACTGAACTCTCCTGCCTTGTTTTTATTGCTGCTCAGAGAGCCAGAAGTGTCCACACATCAATAGAATTAAAAGGCAAGATTGTAAGAACCAGATGTTGGGATATTTTTGGATGCAATCATGGATCAGGCCACAGTGCTTAACAGCTCCTGTCCAAAGCTAATTTTTGAGGGAACAGAGCGCACATCATGCACATGTTTGCTGGCTCAGTGCCGAGCCCTGCATAGTGCACAGAATGAGATCTTCTCTCAAATTGGTTTGGCTGGTTGAGTTTTCTTGGTTTAAATCCTCCTATTAAAGCTCACAGCGAATTACATTTTTACTGCAGAATTATACCAAAAAGCCTGCAAAGGAAATCATTTAGCTATCCAGGAGGTCGATTTCTCCGTTTTGTTCAGTGATTGGTTTTATTATCCATAGAGATTCCTGCCAGCTTATTTTCTCTTGCTCACTCTGAAGTTTTTAAGATGTTTTCACTTAGGGATAACATTCCTGCTGTTATTTTTGCTTCCCTTTTTTGAGAGGAAAGCAGCATAAAGGACATAAATGTCTCGTTCATTTCATTCATGAGAAATCACAGCCAATTCACCTATGGGATCCAACTTTCTTGGCAACCCAAAAGTCATGTTGTCACATGGGGACAGATGCACTAGGAGTAGTTTGGCACTTGATTTATATTTCCCAAACACTTTATAGCAAAAAAATTCCCCTGGGGCCCAACGGGTGTGGAAGGCAGAGAGCTCACCTTGATTTTAGTAAGAAGAACCAGACACTCACTTAGGAGATCTGCTTAGGAGATGTAAGTTTGGAAAAGAGAGGAAAGAAGGAGGATCAAGGCCAGGTTGGACAAGGCTTGGAGCAACCTGGGACAGTGGAAGGAGTCTCTGCCCAGGGCAGAGGGTGGCATGGGATGGTCTTTAAAGTCCCTCCCAACCCAAACCCTTCCAGGATTCTCTGAAAGAACAATTTGCCCACAAATGGAACCAGTTCTTGTAGTTCACGACACCTTGAGCATTGCTGTGTGAAATCACTCTTCTGCAAAAGTCCTGACCCCTTTATTGTGTCTTGAACCACTCAGAAAGGAACTGTTTTCTAAATAACCTGCCTTATTTATCTGCCTGTTATTCAGTCCAACAGCTCCCACAGAAAAAAGCCCTGAAATGTTCAACAGTTTGGATTTCCAGACCTCAGTTACTATGGATTCTTGTCTTCCAAGGTCCCATATCTTCAGAAGATAAACTTTTTTGCTTGAAGTTTCACTGTGTCCTTTTATCTTTTTCTTTTTTTAATCTATTCTTTTTAAAATTTTTTTCTCCACATGCTGGTTCAGTAAAATTCCTTTTAAACATCCATCCTGTGAATGAAGGCTTGGTTTTCCCATGTCACTTTGGAGAGCCCACTCTAACCCAGCAGAGCTGTCACAAACACTGAAGTGATGATTACAGGCTTCTGCCTGAGGATGATCAAATTGAATGGAAGATAATAGCTTCAACATGTCAATCACTGAGCCATTAGGACACCAACTGTTGGGCAGAAATTAATGAGCCAGGGTCTAATTTGACATGGATAGAACTGACAAATGTTTTGACCATGGTATTTTAGGGCGAAGAAATATAAATATAGCTTTCTACAGGATTCTTTCTTTTCAATCCATTTTAATGCTTTTATTCATAAAGAGACTTGCTAACTGATTTAAGAGCAGAAAAACAAATTCTTGCGGACAAATTTAAGATTGGGGTGGGTTGTTATAAACCCTACTAGGAGAGGTGGTTGATAGAAAACCTAATAAACTATTTAATTTCAGGCAGTTGGGTGTTTGCATTAAAGGCCTGAGCATCTTTCATAGTCAAGGGAATGAGGCAGCTGTCCCCAAAGACAAATGCAAAGCATTGCCCCTGCCTGATTTATAGAAAGTGACAGCAACCCCGACCTAACCTCATCCGCCAACTGCCATCAAAAAATTCTCCACTTCCCCACTATTTGTCTTTCTCCCAAATGTGTGAATCTTGGTCCCTCATTGGTACCAGCTCCATCACCGGCTACACTCTTGCTACACTGAAATTAAAAATATTCTCTCACTAAAATTTTCCCTGAAATTACAATAAATCAATAAATCAATAGATAAATACTTCAGTCCCTTCACCACAGAAGTAGTTTTCTCATGATCCGGGGTTTAATGGATGAGTTAGACTAGAGGCAGCAGCAGACCAGTGTGGGATTAGGGGTAGTTGGAAAGACTTTCCTTCCCCCTGGTCCTGAGCTGTCCTGGAAGCTCCGCTGGGCTCTCTGAATGCAGAACAAATCCTGATGTTTGAAAGGACGCGAAGGGTTCTAACACCCTCTGAGACCTGTTGCTGCCTGTTTTGAGCTTCCCCCCCCCCCCTCCCAAAGACATGTGCTCATAGCTCCTTTGTTCCAAGCGCGGGCAAAACCAAATGTAACTCAGACTCTTCAGCAGTGTCTGATTGGCCGCTCACCCCGGGTCCACCCCCAGTCATCCCCTTTCCCCTTCTCCGAATAAAAGATGGTCGAGGGGAGGCAAACGCTCTCTCTCAGCTCAGCTACTTTCCTGTAAACATCTCTGGTCGTCTGTCTCATTTGAAGGCTTCTAACTGCAGGGAATTGAGCGAGCGGGGAGCTATATTTCTCCCTCTTTGCTTCTGCTGATGGTATTTGCTCTGCAGCTGATTCAGGTACCGATTTTAGAGCTACTAAAGTGCTAGATCGCCCTTGCTACCTCTCAAGGCTGCTCGAGGCTTTCTAAGGCATTGAGATACAAGCGCTAGCCGGTAAAAAGCTGAAAAGATACCTTCCGCAGAGACCTCTCCTGCATCCTGTATCAAACTGACCGTGGTGCTGTGCAGAGCTCTCAGCAATTTAGGTCCAAGCTGTTACAAATCACATCTCTCTCTTCAACTGGAAAGCATCTGGCAAGAGATACGAATGATGAAACCCCATAAAAACCCCAAAGCTGCCCTAGGGGAGGATAAAGATCAGATTCTAAGTACGTCAGTCAGTTCAAAGAGGGCAAACAAAACATTTGCTCCTGAAATAGAGATTATAAACTCAGCTTTTGTACCAGTGGACTCCTGTTCAAAAACATGACTGAATACCAGAACCTGCCCAAACCAGGGAAAACAGCATTAAAGGACGTGAAATCTGTATCTACATGATAAATTAGAGACACAAAGGATTCCCTAGCCCTGAGTCTCCTGTGCTTTGAGGTTTCATAGTGAATTTTGCTAATAACTTTGTATCTTCCCTGTGCACCAGTGCTCCAAGGCAGCCTTCGCAGACGTGTCATATGGGCTCCCAAACACGTTGTGACTGCAAGGATCTTTATTTTGGCAGGACAGGCCTGGGGAGAGGAGAGGATGCTGCTGGAAAGCAAAATCCAACACGTTCTCCTGTCAATACACTAACATTTGGCAAGATTATGCTAAATACGACAGATCTTTAATTTTAACAAGATGTTCTTCATTAAGCAGGCTACTCAAACATGAGCAGCACCACGAGAGAAAGCACAGAGGACCAACACAACACAACTATCTTCCCCTGCTGCCTTCTCTTTGCCAAGGTGATGCCAGTCTTCAGCCCTGGGAAATGATGAATTTTCCTCTCCTTTCTCCAGATAATGGGAAAGGAAAGGTATAGGAAAACCAGGGTAACTAAATAAGGGAATAGACTTACCCTGATTTAGTGTGGAATTTACTGCTTACAAAGAGGTCTGTGTGAATTTAAAAAAAAAAAAAAAAAAAAACCAACCAGGAAGAAAAGGGTATTTTTCAGTGTGCACACAGCTTTGCAAAATCTCAAGAAGAAAAAAAATTTTTTACTCCATTTTTCCTCCTTTCAAATAGGAAAGGACAAGAAAAAACTCATCCTGAAACAGAAAACTTTGCTTTCTAAGTTCAGTGCAAGATAACATTTAGGTTTCAAGCCCTTTGCATTTTTTTAACATCTTGTAACAAATCAAGAAAAGTAGCAAAGGATTTGTGCAATCCAAACATTTTGATTAAAATATTTTTATTGTCTTTGTAGTTTGAGTAATGAGACTGCCAGATTCAAGGCAAACAGTTCTGTGAAATGGATAAATTAGAGGTTTTTGCTGCACAGCCTCTCTGGGAAGCCTTTTTAACTCCTTGACAGTCCCCATGGGTGAAATATTTCTCTTTATTCCCAATCAGAACCTTTCTTGCTTTAACTCATGTCAGTTTTCTCTCACCCTTCAATCAGCACCACTGTTTTCATTAATAATATTCATTTCTGCGTCCTCCTGTATTTCACTTAGAATTTCTGGTGTCAAAGAGCACAAATGATCAAGCCCGAACTGCACTGAAGTTAAATCCATGTGTGCACCTGATGCCTTAGGTTTTAACTTTTATATTTTTCAAATCCTGCACTGCCTGGTGTGTGACTCTGAAGTTCCTTGTAGCCTGTTAACCTCTGCTCTCTGTGCTGGGCAGACACAACAAAGCCTCTCTGGGCCTGCTCTGCAAGGACACCCAGACCGTCCTAGGCCCAAAATGTGTAAACCAAAGAGCCTCTAAGGGGGGCAAGCTGGGGGGAATTACATCATTAACTGAAGCTTTAATTGGAGAATTAACCCTGATGTGCAAATGAACCCAACCTATAAAAGTGTGAAGAACTTGTGACCTGGGGTCCACCTTGGGGTCCATCTGGGCAGTGGTCTCTGGCCCCCAGGGGTACCTTTGATGGCCTTTCAAATAAATACCTGCCTTATTCCCTTACTCCTTTTGAGTCTCTGTTTTTTAGGTGGCCACTACAGGTATCACACCAAGAGAAAAAAATTAAATAACAAGCCAGAACTTTTCAAAACTCAGTCATAAGTCAGAGTAAACTTTATGCTGAATCTCAGTTTCTAACTTCAGGAGAGGGAAGAAAACCTGAGGCTGAGATTCTGTCTCTGAGCTTATCAAGAAGTGTGACTGAGATGTGTGAAGGTTGCAGCTGTGAAGGGGAGCAATAGCAGGGAAAATGCAGCTTATAAGTCAGAAATCCAAATAATTACCACGCTCCCCATCGAGCTCAATTCACTCTTACGTTGCCAAGCTTGGTAGTGGAGACAGGCAAATTAGAGCTGGAAGAGACATGGCTTTGCATCTTCCATTAAAGGGGATCCCTGTGGGGATTTAGCTCCTCTTCCGGCATAGAATTGTGGATGTTTATTCGAAGCTCTGCACACCTCAGAGCTCTTCTTCCTGAGCTCTACCATTCGACAGCTGAGTTTTCTATCTCAGCACAAGTTTGCCAAAACTATGGAGGAGAAAGCAGACAACATTAATTTACTGCCTGTGAGCATGAAACCAACCTTTTTTCATGCTTAGAGCTATAATATGACAAAAAAACAGAGATGCAAGCATGGATTCCTTTATGCAGCACTTTGAAATCTTTTTCTACAAAGCATCAAACCAGGGTGAACCATCTTCCACTGAAGGTTTCATTTGGGAGGTTTTACAGAGGTCAGCTGGAGGAGAATGAGCAAAGAATAATCCTTAATTTATGAATTTTCACTCCGAGCACAGCAACTCCCTGTTCAAGCCGAGATTTTCATATTCTGCTGTTAAATCTGTGACTTCAGAACCTGGTAGCAGTTTGAGTTGCTGTTCTACACAAGCTTTCCTTAAATAATCTATCATGACTTTTGCACATCTAGAATGAATGACAGCCTTTCAAAAAAGAGCAACAGGGAGCTTTAAAAAGCCCTGATTACATTGTGCTCACTATCAGCTTTATTCCCTTTGCTTTGCCTCTGTCCCATTCCATCACAAGGGAGCAACATCCATTATTAATCCATCTCTTTGGAGCCAGTCCCTGTGTGTCTGTGTCCTCCATTTGACCAGCCATCTGGAAAATGACAGTTTCCTGACAGCTTTAAAACATTTTCCTAAAACTGCGTCATTGTTCACATGCAGAGAGCACATTTGACACGATGAGGGCTTTAGTAGAAGGCTTTGGTAGCAAGTGGGGGAAAAAACATATGCACAGTGATTTAAAAACACAGCAAACCAAAACACAAATGTGGGAACCCAGAATACAGAGAATATTTCTCTGCCTGTTCTGAAGGGTTCTGCCCCTCTGGACAACACTGGTTTTGACCTTCATCCATGGGGAAAATTGCCTGGCCTCTGGGAAGAGTTAGAATCTACACTGGTGTGAATTAGGTGATAGAATACTATGTAAGATTGTCACAGGGTGAAACAGTTAGACGTTTTGGGTTTATTAATATAGTAAATAGATAAAAGCAAGAAACATCAAAATGGAGGATTGTTGTTGTTCTCCAGACCTTCTTCTTCTTCTTCATCTACTCCATATTCTGCAGTAGAAGTGGTCTGGGATGATTGGATAAAGAATTCTACAGTTCCTGCCTGTGTGATTAGATAATTTATTAGACATTGGTAGAAAAGTGAAAATATCTTGCGTTTTAAGTTTTCATTGGGTGATTTACCTTTAAAAGGGCTGTGAAATCTTGATAATTTGGCTTTTCCTGCATTCTCTGCTTCATGCTATGTCTGGGTCATGTCAGTGGCTCTATTTCTCTGATAAGACTTAATAAACAACTATCTGAAAGCAGAGAAGGCTGAAGGTCCAGTTCATCTCTCGGACTCCTGGCACAGACTCTAAAAAGTCTCCCCCATCAGGGGAGGCACAATTAAGGCACAGACAGTGTCAACAAAGCCTCACAAAAACACAAAAATAAAAAAACAAAAAACCAAGACCAAAACCAAAAAGAAACCCCAAAACAACAACAAAAAATCCCCAAATGCAAACAAAAACCCCAAACAAAACCACACAGAAACAAAAAAAAAACAAATTGGCAAACAACAAGCCCACAAAAGGGATAATTTCCAGTTCCATGACAGTTGTCAACTCAAGTAGTTCTGCTTTGATTTCATCTGTTTGCAAACTCCAGTCAACCCATACCTTAGGACAGCTGGAGCACTAGAATTAAGGTACAATATGGAATAGAAGCACTGGAATTGGTCATATGGAAATTTATATAAATAGTCATTTCTGGGACAGAGGGAACTGAGGTAGAAGGAGTTTGTTTCTGTCATCTACCAGTCAATATTTTATAGCTTCTAGTTAATGCTGTGATTTATCCAAAAGAAAGTCTCAACTGCAGATATTTGCTTAGGTGATAACAGTTTAAACCAAAGGAGGAAAGACTCTTTAAACTGAGAAGAGAATGAAGTTTTACATTACAGCTGCATGTAGGAAGAAGGGACATCTAAGTATTGTTCTTTTCTTAGAACATGACGTTTATGGATGGCTTGAAAGAAAGAAATTTAGAGTGGGTTTGTCTTTGAACAACAAAAATAATTTTGTGGTGCTGTACAAAAAAGATAAGCTGAAAATTGACCAATGGAAAAAACATCCCGGAATGTTTCATTATATCAAACTATGACATAAGTAGAGTTATTGAATTATTTTTTATTTAATGTGCAGTTTATCTCACATAAAAGTTGCGCAAAACTTTATTTAAAACACATGACAGTGCTCTGAAATCAACACTCTGACAGCAATAATCCTAATTTCATTCTTTAAAAAAAAAAAAATTACAGATTTTAGTACTTATGCACTAATAAAGAACTTTCCTGTTTACTGTTAAGGATAAAGCTAAGCACACCAGGAAAAACAAATTGAAAAGTAAACCAGTTGAGCTTGTGTTCATCTCATCTTTCCTAAAGAACCAGCTGGAAGCAAGGCCAGCACTGCAGATCCGCTCCGAAGCCAGGGTAATGGAGAAAGAGGGAAAGAAAAAGATAGGAATGGCTTTTACCCTTTGTCTATAGCAGGAGGGCAATTTGGTGATGAGGGTTCTAACTTAGGCTTCAGCTGAATGCCTGGAGTTTGCTGGGATTTATCTAAAATTAGGTGCTTATGTCCAAATGGGAAAGAAGACGCAGCAGATGGGAAGTGAAACGGGAGGGTGTTTTGGCAAGACGCTCGTGTCGTGCTTCACGGGAGAAACATATTTTAGGAAGGGACAAAAATGCCCACACAGAGAATTCCAGGCATGTGGAAGAGACTACGTGTGAGACTGCACAGGGCCTCAGGAGAGAGTCGAGGCAGACACAGCAAGGATCACATCGTGCTTGCGTGGAGAGCACCCTACTATGAAAAATGCTTTGGAAATACAACGCAGCAGATCAGCGATACCGAGCTCTCAGAGGTAAAACCAAGGCATGTTAACAAGGCTGCTTTTTTATTTTCTCATTGTTTACAAAGTCATGCAAAGATAAAATTTCAGTATCTGACTGTGTTTGTGTTATTGGTGAAAACATAAAAGGTTTGGGATGCTATATGAAAAGAAGATTTTGTGAAGAGGGGTCTGAGGATCAGTGCTTAGAACTGCTCTAAAATGTAGGAAGCTACCATTTCTTAGAAAGCACAGAACACCAATGTAATAAGCACACAGAGAATTGTAGAATCATAAAATCACTGAGTGGTTTGGATTGAATGGGACATTTAAGATCATCCAGTGCCACCCCTGCCATGTCAGGGACACCTTCCACTATCCCAGGCTGCTCCAAGCCCCATCCAACCTGGCCTTGGCACTTCCAGGGATCCAGGGGTAGCCACAGTTTCTCTGGGAACCCTGTGCCAGGGCCTCCCCACCCTCTGAGTACAGAATTCCTTCCTAACAGATGATCTAAACCTGCCCTCTGTCAGTTTAAAACAAGAGGAAGTCCATTTCCTTCCTTTTTATGACCCCCTCAAGGTACTGGAAACATCTCTGGAAACATTCAAGGTCAGGTTGAATGGGGCTCTGAGCAGCCTGGTCTGGTCGAAGATGTCCCTGCTCATTGCAGGGGGTTGGACTAGATGATGTTTGAAGGTCCTCAACTGCTTCAGGATTCTTTGAAGACTCATTTTGAGCATATCTTTGGTCCAGCACAGGTAAGACAGCCCCATCTTGGATCCCCTGTTCTAATAATGGGTTTAGATCACCACACAGCAAGAACCAGCAGGGAACAGGGATGCTGGAGGGAAACCTCCCAGGGAGTGGTGCAACCACCAAAGGTAAACACTTGGATGTACCAGTTATTAGTGATACAGAAAAGAAAGAATTGCTTCACATTTTTAAGGCACATTTTCATCTTAGGGAAGGTGGATTTAAGCTTTGCAATGTATTACATTCTTATGGGTTTATACCTAAGCTCAGTTGAATATTTTTTTTATTAAAGTGCTGCCCCAAAATGCCAATAAATCCCAATTATTGAGTTCAACTTATCAACTAAAACATGATTGTTTGATTGATTGATTTTGGCCCTTAGATATGCCCTTGAGTCAACTCTCCCAAATCAAGGTGAAGAGCTCATATTTTTCACTTCCCAGTACAACTCCAGTATGGTTTTGGGAGAATATGTTGTCTCAGAGTGCAGGCCTATGTCAGCACCTCTTCTCTGAACTTCTGAGCCTGGCTCCAATGCTAACTCAAAAAACCCTTCTCATTTCCTCATCATTTTGGAGAGTCAAAGCAGCCAAATTTCTCAACATTTACTTGTCTAAATGTTTCCCCACACACTCAGTTTGGATTTTCAACCAAAAATAGAACAGTCACAGGTTAGTTTGCAGTATTTTAGCTGAACATTTTTATTTAAGCCCAGCCTGAGATAAACAGAAAAGCACGGTGTGGCATCAGCAATACCGTAAGCAAATGATGATTGGGCAAGAGAGGCAAAAAATAGGTTTGTTTGGGTCTCATTGCAAAGGGAAAGAGAAGGGAAATAAATCCTGAAGAGGAAAAAGGTAAAGAACTTTTTATTTAGCAGCCTGAATCTACATAGCACTTTAAAGTTTAAAACTGAGCAGGCAACTCAATTATTACTCTATAAAATGCTAAAAGGAGAGGTATCTTGAGCTGCTATTTTAAGTCAGAGCTTTTATGTGATACTAAGAGGCCCCATAGTCTATTTATTTCAGTTGGATTCACTTTGTATTTTTTTTACCATGGTAGAAAACCCTCCTAGACACTCAATCTAAAGAACTATATTTCCTTTCAAGACAAATCACCGCCACCTGAGCAGATGTAACAGCCCATTTCTTTGTGCTCATCACTAATATCAGCAGCTCTGTTTCTGCCAGAAAGAGGATGGGGAAGATCAGCAGTGCTGAGAAATCAGGAAATATAAATTCCAGCAGAAATAGCAATGTGTGTTTCTATCCCCCTTAAGCAGAGGGCACTGAGGCCGTGTACTAGGGGCTGCTCCTAATTGCCAAATATTTGCTGTCCCTCTCCTATCCAGCCTCTAATCAGTTGTGAGGTGTAATAGCAGTATTTTCTCTACTGTAATGTACATTTTGAGAAAAAAAAAAAGATGTTGGGTGTTTGGACATTTCAGACTGCATGGTCCCAAGCCATGGTTAAAAAACCAACAGATAGGAATGTATTTCTGGAGAAGAAGGGAGTTTAGCACCTTCTTCTCTTAAATTACCACTATGTGGAGAAGCCCAGAAATGAAATAAAATGTGAATGAGGTTGTGAAACTTCTCTCTGCAGTGAGAACACACCTTGGGCTACAGCTGACCCAGAGTTCCCTTCCTAGCCAAACACCTCATTGTTTGCATGGTTTTAGAAAGGGAATTTGAACTGCTAGTGGCTGGTGAAGAATCTGCCATTTCTGAGGCAGCCCTTACAGATGAACCTGGCATCATCCCCACCTCCCAGATCTATCACACACACACAATATTGCCACATCCCAGCTCCCAGCTGAGGGCCAGGGAGCTCAGAACATCTGAGACAACATTTACATCCAGCACAGCAGGGTGGATCAAAATCTTCACACCAGATCATCCAAAGCCTCCCTGAGTGCATAGGGAGGTAGGACCTGGTTGCTTTGGGTTATAGGGATTCAAATTGTCCGTCACTGATTATCATGATTATTAATTAGTTAGTAGCATCTATTTCACTTTTAAATAGTCCCATATGTAGGTTCACCCAGTAACTGAGTAGACACAATCCACAGAGAGAGAAAAAGATCTGCAGAAGGCCTTCAGGTAACCTGAAGGTCTTAAATCTACGCCAGGATTTAATCTGAGCATAACTTTCCTGAGCCATGGGTTTCAGCAGCAGATTTTTATTCCATATTGATCAATGTAATGAGGAACCTCATTTCATTTGAATTCTCCTGGGTAAATTCTGCCTCAGAAGGAAGCTTTCCCTTCCAGCAATGATCTTTTCAAGCCCTCCAGGTAGATATAGGATAAGGTGGAGCTTAGAAAATGTTTAATAGAAAAGTCACATCACTGGCAAGGTATCAAAGCAGCACCTGCCTTTGTTAAAATCAACTTTGACAAATGCTTTAAAGTTGTTTCTTTCATTCTCCTGCAGTGACAGGCTGACAACAGCCCCAGCCATAAAGAGCAGAAATCTCCCAGCAGATCTTCAGTTCCACACTCAGCCAAAGGGTTCATATTTTCTATTCTCCATGGCTCCGGGGTTCTATTCTGACACATACTATTGATGTTTTCAGCCAAGCCAAGTAATTGCTCCTGAATCCATGGGGGTCCTCCCTTCTCAGGCTGTCTCAATTCACTCAGTTTAGTAGCTGGGGTCAGGCTATTTCTACAGACAAAGGATAGGTGAGGTGAGGGCACGAGCACTTTCTCTTTGTTGGAGGGGTTGCTGCTTGTTCCTTCCAATTTCCTTCCGATCATTTTTTATACTCTGTGCCCTTTCTGAATCCTCACGTAGTTTGGCCGAAGACTGAATTTCAATCTTCCTCTCAAATTAAATAAGTATTGCTATAGATAAAGGCCTAACTGCCATCTCTGTTTGGCTGCTTATGACCTCCCACTTTACGGGAGTTTCACGAAATGCTTTCCCTCTTTCTTGTTGAAACCAGTCCTCTTGACTCCATGACTCCTTCCCCAGCCCATTTTATTCATTAATTAGAAAGACTGAAAAACTTCTTTTCTGTTCTTTATATTTTCTTCTCACCTGGAAGTTTCTTATCAGGAGGAGGAAGGAATGTGGCAGCAGGTCTTGTTTTGGTGTCCTTTCCTTCCCTGTCAACTTAGACTTTCATGTAGAGTGTTCCTATTGACTGGAGGACTCAGCCCATTCAGGATCTCATTTTTATGAGCATAGGATTCACCTAGAGAAGGATAAGAGTGAGATAAACACTCCCAACCCTCTCCTTACCCTTTTCTAAGTTGGTAAATGCTGCCTAACTCACACAACATTTTGTTTGTACTTTAAGGTTTCTAGTCTGGCAATTTTATAAAAGGGATCTAAAGGGCAGACATGGTGTACTGGGGAGACACCAGGAATTCAGAAAGTTGGAAGAGATTCACTATTTTGGTGAACTTTCTTTCACAGAATCACAGAATCATGGAATTGTTCGGGGTGGAAGGGACCCTAAAGATCATTTCATTCCAGCCCCTGCCATGGGCAGGGACACCTTCCACTATCCCAGGTTGCTCCAAGCCCTGTCCAGCCTGGCCTTGGACACTTCCAGGGATCCAGGAGCAGCCACAGCTTCTCTGGGCATCCTGTGCCACGGCCTCACCACCCTCACAGGGAAGAATTTCTTCCCAATATCCAATGTTAGACCAGCTCTCTTTCACTTTGCCTTATTTTTTCTATTTTATACTCTCAAGGCTCATGTGGGTCTTGGCCAACTTTTAAATGATCAGCTTTATTTACTTCACTGAGGGAGGTTTTACACAAAAAAACTGCAAAATTACAAGGTTGTCCTTTCACAAGTGCTCACCCAAAGGTTTGATTCACCCAGTTCAGCTCGTTCTCACTCCCTTCACAAACGTTTTAATGAGGTAGTGGCAGGAAAAACTGCTTAGATAACAAATTGTATAACGAATCTTATCTTTGCCTGAGAAAAGTTGGGTCACAGCAACCATCTGGGAAATAAAAGCCTGAATCATCTGCCATGCATACACATATATATATATATTTATATATGTAAAAATATATGTGTGTGCACATTTGCCTCTTGCATGAATCACACCCAAAGCTCTACTAAAATGCCACACCAGCTGAAATCTTCCTCCAAAGCTGTTATTTCTGAATGAAAGCTGTCCCCCTTCAGTGAATGATGCACTTGAGCCACTATAGATATGCAAAGACATCTTGTCTGCACAGTAGAGAATCTTTCAGCACTTGACAAAGCTTTAATTACTCATCTCCTGTGCTGCTTCAGCACATGACTCAGAGTAGGTGTCACCAGGACCATCAGAAAGGAAAATGGGGGGAAAAATGTTACTTTGATGAAGGGACAGATTCCTGCCCATTCTCCACTGGATTTGGAAAAGATCTGTGATGTCATTAAGTTTTGGATGGCAGGACACAATCCACCAAAATGTGACCATTATAAATTCTGTCACTACCACCATATATAATTTCTCAGGACTTCGAGACAAGTACTCATCTTCCAGATAAAAACGAGTTGTAAATGAGTCCTCAAACAGAGAAATCTTGGCTAAATCACAACCCAACTGTAGCCAACGAGGCTCCTTTTTGAGCAAAGTGATGTGTAAGACAGACTGCTTTTATAGGTGCAAGATGTGTGCACCACCAGATTGCCCGTCAAAGCATATTTAACATGACCCAGGTGTGGGTACACATTTATATTCCTTTCAAATTAATCAAAAAAAACAAATCTCATGATTTAGTATTTATTGCAACTACTGTCTTAAAAACTGAATGGTATCTGCTGAAGGGTACAGATGGTATTTGAGTTGACCTCAAGACTGTCAAGACATATTGCCCTGTCATTTTCATTGTTCTGGTTTTGGAATAAATTTGAAGTGTGCCTGTAGGTTGATATTCTTGCTCTGTGAGGTTATGGCTGTTTTGATCTGGTGTTAAGATGCCTGTCCTCAGATTTCTCATTAAATGGAGCCATGGTCTGAGGGTGTCAATGTTAAAGCATCGTTTGCTTTACAAACCTTACACATGGTGTACAATATTTAATATACTTAACTAATATAACACTGAATAACTACATTATATGAGTAGAAAAAGAGAATATCTGTTACTGATACAGAGAGGTGAAATATCGTGAATAATAAAAACCACCCGGAACTGCCAATAAAAGTAGGAGCAGTGGTGAATCAGAATCTCCACGGAAAGGAAATGAGGTCTTTTTCTACAATGAATGCAGAAGTGTTGATAAAAGTTTTTTCAAGGAAATGTGAGTATCTGTGTAGAATTGTGGACCATCAGTTTAGAGTTTCCTTCATCTATGATTTGTATCAATATGAACATTTCCTCTGAGACCAACACGAGAGGGATCAAAGCATTTGTTTGCAAAACTCTTTCCTGGGAAAACTGTCATATTTTCCTTTCGTGATCCACTCTCACTTTATGGAAACTCTTACCCTTCGTGCTCACTATGGACTTTTACATACCAAAAGCTTGGGCCAAACAACTGTTAAAGAGGCTGTCAGGGAAAATAATTACTGCTGAATTAGAGAGAAGGACATTATTTGGTTAAAAATTTATATAAAAAGTTGGAAACCGATAATAAGAATAAATAATTATTTCTCCCAATGGATGATGGTGGCAATGGGATTGTTCTGAGTGCTCTGCTATAACCTTTTGAATGGTCAAAATAACTGATTTTTTTGTAACTGATTTAGGACAGGAAAGGGTGAATTGTGGTGTGACATTTTGTTGATGACAGTATTTGATTGAGTAAAGGACAAGCACTGCTGGGAGGGTTAGAGAAGGGTATTTTGGTACCAGTTGGTTTTTGATTGAGTAGGAGATGACGAGAACATATCAAAAATATTAACTTATGAAATCTGAATTTGAAAATTATTCGGAAAATAATGGAGAACAAAATGAAAGTATCATCATCGTGCTGATCCACGGACCTTGGGATGTTAAGTTCTGATTTTTCACCTCCATGATTGATGGTTTATGAAAAGCAAGAATACAGGATAACATCATAATAAGAAAATACTTCATTAATTTTGTGAGGAATGAAAATTATTTGTAGTTGCTTCCTTGGATCAGATAAAATCTGAAATTTTTTTTATTTCTATTTCAATGCATAATTCTGTGAAAAAGATTTTAATCTATGTGGGTTTATTAAATAACTTCCTGTTTCCTCCAGAATTAATAATGTAAAATGTGCAGGTGATTTTATCACTACAGCTTCATAAAAAATATTACATATGTCATCATGTACTTAACTGTAACCTACTTATGAGGGAAAGAGCCTAACACCCAAAATATCTTTTCCAAACATTGCTATCTTTTGCAACATTCCCAGCAAAAAAATAGAGGGTTGGAAGAACCTGGGTATAATATCCAAAAAGGATTGCCTGGAGTTCTATCAAGTTTTCTCTCCTTAGCAATAAACTCAGTGGCTTTAGCCAACAAGAGAAGAATCAAAATCCGGTGTTAGACAGATTTTGAAAAATCCTGGGCAATGGTAAATGAGTGGTTGCTGCTGTAGGTGGAGAAGACAGAAATCTCCTAGGATTTGTTTTCATTTATGGCCTATTATCTAAGCAAGGTCATCAGTACAGAAATTAGCATCAAGGCTGGCTAAACTTACCTCATGTGATTCAAATATTGGGCATCTTGCATTGATATGCAAGTGCATCCCCTTCCTGACAGGAGGAAAAAGAAGAGACAGTCTGAGACAGCTGGGGGTGTTCAACCTGGACAAGAGAAGGCTCAAGGGACACCTTAGAGCCCCTTACAGAACCTAAAGGGGCTCCAAGAGAGCTGGAGAGAGACCCTGAAAAAGCGCATGGAGTGACAGGATGAGGGGGAACGGCTTCAAACTGACAAATATTTAGATTGGGTACAATGAAGAAATTGTTCCCTGTGAGGGTGGGGAGGCCCTGGCACAGAATGCCCAGAGAAGCTGTGGCTGCCCCTGGATCCCTGGAAGTGTCCAAGGCCAGGCTGGATGGGGCTTGGAGCAGCCTTCGGATAGTGGAAGGTGTCCCTGCCCATGGCAGGGGGTGGAACTGGATGATCTTTAAGATCCCTTCCAACTCAGCCATTCCAGGATCCTATGAAGAAGCAGCCCCTCATAAGCTACTTACGAGTATTTTCTGTGCCCTAATTCATTGGAACATCTGTGGCTTATACATGATTTAATATTTGCAAGATACAGTAGAAAGCTCACATCCTGACATGCTGTAAGAACTTGCCATTTAAGGGGGACGGTGTCCAGGCAAAACCTTTTGGAACCGTTTGAAAATGCATTGTGATATTGGCCATGGGATTCCAGTTTGGATCATCTGAACAAAAACAGACAGATATTTCTTTTCTCCTGGTACAGAAACCAATGAGAGGAAAGGGAGAGATTAAGATATTTTTTCCCTGATAAAGTAGTTTGAATTGTAACCTTTCTCACTTCGATTTTCTACTCTTTCAGTCCTTTAAATGCTAAAGTCAGAAACATCATCACTGGGGCATATGACACAGAAAAAAGATTGACTTATAGCTAAGCAAGAGTCCAGCTCCCCAGCAGCATTCTGCCAATTACATGCACTTTAAATCAAAGGATTTTCTTCTTCTCCTCAGTAGACTTGAGATATTTTTGACTCCCATTTAATTGCCATTCAGGTTGCATTTTGTACATGTACATACACAAGGTATGCAGAAAGCAAAAACAAAATAACAGCAGATTGAAAGTGACTTCTACCAAAATTTTCTTATGTAACGAAGCCTTTTTTCACTCCGTTCTTTTTACCACTACTGAAACCTCAGATGAACAAGTCCTTGGACAGCATATTCCCAGACCCTAACATCAAAGCCGGCCCCACACCATGTAGCAGGATGTCTCAACACACGTTCCAGCAGGCAGCAGGCCATGGAACACTTCTACATGTGAGGACAAAAGAAGCTAACGTTGTCCAGTGTGGTTATGGTGCATACAGTGGTTATTGACAAAGTGTGGGATTTATTGATGGGTTTAGTAAGTGGTTTGCCTTCAGCATGTCATGATCATAGGATGGTACTGTAGAGATATAAACTCTAATTATTTAAATCACAAGCAGCCCTATTTATTTATTTTCAATTGCGGAGATACTGAAGTCCGGGCTTTTCAGAGTTGCCATGGCAACTGGACACTTTGATGGGTGATTATAGTGGTACCATTTTGGCATCAAGCATGAACTTTGATTGCTATGGCAACGTCACAGCCATAACTTCTATTTCATTCAGCTCATACTTTGTTCCTGAGGAGCCTCTTTGCCTGCTGTTTGTGAGGAAGCTGAGAACTGTGTCAGCTGCATCAGAGAGGAGCTGTTAGGAGCAACACGAAATGGGCTTTCCCAGTTTAAAGAACACTTCACATCAAGGAACGATTCACTCAGTGCTCTCATTATCCTTAGGAAGGAGCTGAGCTTCTTGGCTGATGTAAATGGAGGTGGCTCCATTAAGGGCAGCAAAGTCTCTTGAATCCAAATTGGGCACCAGGGAAAAAACACATTTCTCTGGTTGAACATGCATTGCTAGAGGTGAAGAATCCCCCTTGTCTAGTTTGGCATTCAAACAGTGAAAGACAATGTACAGGAAACGGTAGGGATGACAGAGATCAGAGGAAGACAGGAACATTTAAAACCAAAAAAGCAAATAAACAGCAAAAAACCCTGGAAAAACATGCTTACCAGACAATTTCAACTTGGAGACAAAAACAAATTTGTCAATATTTATAGAGTTTTAGCGTTAGAAAATTCATGCAGGTTTCTCCAGGTACAACAACTGGAGATTCACCTGCACTGTGGGAATAATAGAGAGATTCTGAAAGGCAATATGGAAGTGAAGGCTTTTTGTGATTCATACAGAACAAGCAAAAGGATAAATTTCTTCATATAACTTCTAGTTAAACTCTTACTCTTTATCGAAGGATGTTCCAGAGGCCAAACACTGTCATGTATAGAAAACTCTGAAGAAATTTAATATGACAAAGTCCATTGAGAATTATTGATATAAAGACAAAATTTTCTTTCAGGAAGCCTCCAAACTACAATTCACTGAAATGAACACAGCAGGGTGATATCACTACACAGCTGAGCTTCTCCTAAACTCTTCCACGAACAAGCACCAGTGCAAGTGGCATGCTGAACTTGGTGAGACTTTGATTTGATTGCTTGTGGCCATCCTCGTGCTCTTAGACTCATTGGATTGTGAAAGGGTAAATAAATAAATAAGGATGTCTTCACAAAATCATAGAATGGTTTGAAGGACCCAAGTTAACCTCATCCCAACTCCCCTGCCATGGACATGGACGCTTTTCACTAGATGAGTTTGCTCAGAGCTCCATCCAACCTGGCCTTGGACACTTCCAGGGATGGGATATCCATGACTTCTCAGGGGAACCTGTTCCAGTGCCTCACCAATCTCATAGTAAGGAAAAATTTTCTTCATTATGTCAAATGTAAACCTGCCTTATTTCAGTTTAAAACCCTTTCTCCTTGTCCTGTCACTGTGGGCTTTGGTAAAAAATCTCTGTATTCCTCATAAGCTCCCCTTCATTTATTGAACAGCTGGAATAAAGTTTCCCTGGAGTCTCCCCTAAATCAGAACGGACAACCCCAGTTCTCTCAGTCACTCATCATAGCAGAGGTTCTCCAGCTCTCTGAGCATCTTTGTGGCCCATTACAGGATTTGGTCAGACAGTTCTGTGTCTTTCTTGTGCTGGGGACACCAGAAGTGAATGTAGATCAGCATCCAGAATTTGGTGCTTAACTAAAAGGACATTTATACACGGTGAAGCACAGGTGACAAACTGTAACTCCTGGAGGCCCCACATCTCACAATCAGTCCTACTCCTTCTCACATGTATCTTTCAGTATTAAGGAAATGCACTGACATACTGATTTTGCTAAAAAATTCAAGCACAAAAGATGATGAGTTGGAATAATTATTATCCTTAAAAGTCTGCTCAGGCTTTCTTAATTTATTACATCGATTTCAGTTTGCACTGCTCAGAAAAAATGTCAAAATTCATCAGCGAAGAGCAGGACTTTCCATGAGTTGCAAACAAGAAAAATATGTGATAATTTAACAGGCTTATAATATTACTCATCTGTATCTCAATGTAGCTATTTCTAGAAGTGAACTCACCTCTCCCTTGTACAAGTATGTGAATAAATTCTACCTTCATATAAATAAATAAAGAGATGGCAGCACTGTGTGGGCTACAGCAAAGGATTATTCATCTATCATACAACATCTGATGTTTTGGAGCATTAGATCCACCTGTGTGTTTTAGCATCCAAGATCTTAATATTTACACAGCAACAGGATTTAATCTGTTCTATTCAGCTCAATCTCACACTCCAGAGTTCAACTCCAATACCTAAAGTGATCTGGAGACATGAAGCTACTCATAAGTGGTAAATGAAAGGCCATCACTGCAACCTGAAATGTGCTGGGCTGAAATCTTTAGTTCAACATGAAATTGCACAACAAAGATACTGAAAGTGCAGCTGTGTTGGGCACTGGATGTGTTCTGTATTTATGTTAAAGAACCCAGAACCCCGACCTGCTCCTTCACCATCCCCACTGGCACCCAAAGGATTGGTCAGAGACACCCAGGGCTGTTAACTACCCATAACCTTCAAGCACCTTCAAGCCCTGTAGCAGGAGACAAAGTCTTTTGCTGAGACCTAGTCCTCAGTGATTTGTGATCTTTTCCAAGTGCTGAGAAAAGAACAAAACAAGTTCTACTGAAAAATACGCATCTGTTAAGCACAGCAAGACAAGCACCCTTGGTGGAAGGTGCAGGAGAAGGACAAAAATAAAGTATTCATGCTTATAATCTGCTAAAAAAAACCAAAAAAAGCACAAAACAACCAAATTAACATCAAACCCGAAACCATCATGACTATTTAGAGTTCCGAGAATTCTGCTTTTGATAAAACAGTGAAGAACAGGAACCAAAGCTCCCAAAGTCTGAAGTAATTCATGAGTGTTTGGAGTTTCAGCCTTTATTCAGTCTCACTTTTTAGTCGTTATAAAAGAAGTTGAATTTTAGCTGGGGAGCTGAAGTACAGCTTCCTTCCAGGAAAGCAAAAGTGGTACTCACTTAGATCAGTTTGTCACTGACAGAGCTGTGAACCCCTGGCACAAAGACTGTCTGTAAGACACTCAGGCTCTTTCTCTGACTCAGGTCAAAGGCTGTTGGCTGATGCTCTTCAGTTACTTCACCTCCATGTACTCCGTGCTTCCAGCTGTGGTAACGTGAATGATGGGATGCCCGTGTGTTATTCACAAGCTTTATGTTTTATGTATGGGAAGAATTGTCTGGGTTTTTTACTTCCCTACTGGGGCAAAAGAGGTTGATTTTGTTCCTTTCACTAAAAATACGGGTTTTCAAAGTGACAGATGGCCTCGCTATTGTCAATTGACAGAGGCTTTTGATCAGCAGTGAAGCAGAAAAAAGTATAATTGATTTTATCAGGTGTGCTCTAAAAAGCCTCAGCAGAGTAAGACTTTTTGATCAAAAGCACAAAGAAAAATATCACTTCCTTTGGACTGCACATGTGACTCTTCATACACATGAAAAATGTGGGCTGTTCCACAAAATGAATTTCATCTTTTCAAGAGTGGCACAGATTTGCAGGGTTGATGCTTCTTATTGAAGATTATGAAGTATCAATCAAAAAAAATTCACTAAAAAATGCTTCCATGCAAGGGAAAAAGTCAGTCATTCCTGCAAATATTCTTGGAATCAGGGAGTGGCTTAGGTTGGATGGGACCTTAAAGATCACCACATTCCACCCCCTGCCATGGGCAGGGACACCTTCCACTAGCCCAGGTCACTCCAAGCCGTGTCCAACCTGGCCTTAGACACTTCCAGGGATCCAGGGGCAGCCACAGCTTCTCTGGGCACCCTGTGCCAGGGCCTCCCCACCCTCTGAGTGAAGAATTTCTTCCTAATCTCTAATCTAAACCTATTCACTTTCAGTTTGAAGCCATTAAAGCCATTAACTTTTCCTTCCTTTGTTTTGACCTTCCAACACAACCAATGTACATGATGCTGGTGCCTGGCATGAGGCTGCTATCACCCCCCAGATCCCAGCTCAGGAGTTCAGGTTTGCTGGATGTTTCCTACCATGCACAAATACACTGTGTGTGCAGAGCATCAAGAAGAGAAAAGCACACAGCAAATATTTATTGGCTGACACACCCCGAGGAGAGACAGGATCCATTCTCTACCACGTGAAAGATTAATGCAGGCATGACTCTAAAAGTAGTGTTCAGAGCATCTCTGCTGGCCAGGCCTGTTTTCCCCTTTGTCCTGTTGATTTGCCATCTTTCAGTTCCCCATTTCTTCCCTGATGGTTTTAATATCTCCTCATGTTCATTCTTTTCAGTCCTGGAATGCCTACATGCCGCTGGCTCAAAAATTCAACTTCTCTCACATGGCTTTAACACACAGACTTCCTGAGACAACACAAAATTATCTTCCCAGCAAAGATTCCTCAGCTCTCCTGCACCAAACTGGGCCAAATGGGATCACACAGAAACAACCACAGGCTGTGGGTTGCAAGGCTTCAGGAAGAGAAGGGATTTGGGGAGTTTATCCAGACTTGACACAACACTTTAACTGAAAAACCGAGTTTCAGAATTTATAATGCATTGGAAGAAGATGCTGAGTGGTTTTCCTCAAGCTCTACAGTGTTTAGATTAGCAGAACCTACAGGAAACAGACTTCAGAAGATTAAAGTTAGTCATGCATAAACAGTTCTTCAGAAGAACACATATTTGAAAGTGAGGATCTTGATCATCTTTCAAGAATGCAAACCAAAATGAAACAACCAAAAAAAAAAAAAGAGTAGATCAAAAAGAAGAGGGTATTAGTAATTCTCAAAAAGCCAGTTCACTTTCCACTGGATCTGAAAAATTACATCAATAGAGTTTACTGCAATCAGGATAACCCAGGATGAGGTACTAGCAAAGCAATGAACAGCATCTGATCTGCTCTGCTCTGCTCTGATTCCTAACATGGATGGGCTCAAAAATAAATGCAGAAGTCGTGGCATAAATCTCTCATGGATGTCTAAAACAGAATTGCTAGCACCCAAACCTAAGCATAAACTATGTAGAGCGTCTGACATCTCAGTAGGAGCTGTTCAGTGCAGCAAGTGAAGAACTAAAAAAACTCCTTACAATCAAGAATTGATTGATTTTTAGGAAGAAATTCTTCCCTGTGAGGGTGGTGAGGTGGTGGCACAGGTTGCCCAGAGAAGCATTTTAGTCACCAAAAAATCAGAGTCCAGAGGAAATTGTCTAAAAATTAGCAAAACCAAAGGAGACTGACTGAGGGCTTCCAAAATTCAGGATCACAAGCACTAAATGAACCCTGTTACAAGATGAATACATTCCCTATTTGTGTTTAGGAGCCCCTGAGAAGCACAGAGCTCATTCTGCTGTTCTTTCTTGATTCATACATTCCCTTCTTGTTTTGATTTTTTTTTTTTTGGGGAAGTAATTCATGCGTGACACCAAATATTCTGTGTCTACAGAATGTCTCAGTATCATTTTCCTTAAGCAATGGATGAGAAGAATCATCTTCTGTGGGTCTGGAACAACCCTGGAATATGAAAGAAATTATGAGGAACTAAAACCAAAAAAAAATAGATAATTAGAAAAGGTAAAAATAAAGGTTTTATGCTCAGCTGTTTTAAACCCTGTGGTTCCACTGGCTGGATAATATAGGGAGTTGTTCCATGCTCCTTTCTATAAGTAGGTACTGAAGGAAAAACTACCACCCTGGAGCCTGTTGTTATAATTTCTCTGCCAAAAGTTGCTTATCCATAGCAGAATTAGCAGAGATAACAGCTCCACTGTTGCTCCAGTGAAGATTTTGATATCTTAGCTCAAAGCTACCTCATGAGGAATTCATTTGTGGCTGACTGATTCTTGGGCTAGAGCGGAATGTTGTCCTCTGATAAGCAGCCTACAGTGGTAAAAACCTGCAGGAAAAGGTGAGTACTTTGTGGTAGGAAAGGACAAACAAAAATGTGGGATGTGAATAAATTTATTTGAATAAATGTAGCCATATTGCACTGGAGAGGTCATCACAGAATCATAAAGCAGCTTGGGTTAGAAGGGACCTTAGGGAATATCTGGTTCCAGCTTTTGACATGAACAAGAATTGACAGTCTGTGGTGATCTGGCCTGTGATACTGATGGTTTTACAACAAATGTCTAATATGAGACTAATCATAAGCTGAAATGGTTGTTCTGCTAAGGGAATAAATGGAGTTCAGGTAGCTCCACTGCAGCTGGAAACTTCTCATCTGTGGAGATCTGAAGTGAAGGAAGATGAACTTCGGCCTTAATGTCCTGATTGACTAATCTAGCACGAAGGGACTTCCCATCCTGAACAACCCAGGACTTTTTTTTTCCCCAGGCTGTCAGGGGAACCACATGAACCTCAAGTGGCTGCCCTGATGAAGAGGCTCACCCAGGGATGGCTGTGCACAGTCCCTGGTGTTTGTGTGCTCGGGTGATGAATGGGAGCTGAGAGGGCGATATCTCAACTCCAACTGTGCTGCTTAGCTACAGAGCTGGAACAGCTCATCTGCTCCCAGGGATTCTCATCATTCTCCCAGAAGTATCAGACAGACAAAACTGGCTGCACCAGGAACATTCCTGTTACCTTTGGGGGATTTCTCCTTACGGAGTGTGGGGGGTTTAGGAGGTTGGGCACATAGGAGGTGTGAGTGAGGGACAAAAAGCAATGCCCAGTGAATTTTACTTGCTAATATAATGTAACCCTAACCCCTTGACATAGATTCCAAGTACGGAGTCACTGGGTGAGCCCACATCAAACCCAAGGTCTTTCTTGTGATTAACTGATTCCCAAAATTGTTCTTCCCCTGTGAGTGTCTCACTCCCTCCTCTGGCCACCTGTGGAGCACCCAGCAGAGAAAAATGTTCTCTGCCTCAAAATATGTCTGCTTCGGTGCTTAAAACGACACACAGAGTTAGAAAACCAGCACAATTCTTGTGGATGTGTCATTTCATTCAGTCCTATCTCCAAAGACAGAATTTATCCAGTTTCTGGAGAAAATGAGAAATTTAGGAGGGTGTGTCTTGGAGAAAATGGTCTGGAATGGCAACCTCTTGCCTAAACAAAATATTCCCAGAATACTACAGGAAAATTCAGGAGGCAAATCTGAAAACTCACATCACTTGTTAGTCCCAAAATGAAGGACCGTGGTGTAGTGTGTTGAAATACTGGATGAAATTTGCATTTTTTTTTCCAATGCATCATGTATTGCTATGGGAAATTCACATATTCTTGTCCTCCCATAAATGCAATTCCCTACAATGTGTTTTTTCAACGTATTTCACTTCTCTCCCCTTTATGATCCTTTATTTTCCCTTCAAGAATCTCAGATACCAACATCCTGGACGTTCTCTTAGCCAGAAGCAATGATTCAGGAGTAAAAAACACACTCAATTCATAAAGTCTGTGACATAAAACAAAAAACCTTGGAGACAAATCTCTCTGAAAAGACAGAAAGAGAGAGAGACAGACTTGGTTTTCACTCAGTGCCGGGTTTCATTTTGGAAATGTAAAGCTGATCAAAAAGCTGTCCAGATCTGAAATAAGCCATTATTTTAGATCTGCCCTCCAAACACTTGCCAGGTAAACAATTTTTCAAGCTGAGAAGCAGAGGTTGAGTTCAGAGAGTTACAAATTTGGATAAACTTCTGGAAAAACTGAAATTCCATAATCCAAACTATTCCATGATTCATCTGCAGTGCTGGTATGGCTACATTATGTTTGTCTTTTTAGTGCTGGCTTTCACTGCACTGGATTTCTCAATCTACCCTGCATCTCTTTCAAATCTGACATATTTTTCTTGTCTGTGCCTCAACATCTAAATACATGTTTCCTTTTCAGCTGCTACATTTCAATTCCACATCCAAATTTATGGTCCATTGTTTTCCTTTAACCTTTCTGCTTGGACAATGAAGATCTCTGTCCTGCGGTTCCTTCTTGTGAGTAAACAGCAGCGTGAAATAAAGGTCAGGTCAGTGATACAGGCTCCTCTCCTCCTCAGAGAGCAGTCTGGCCTGATGGAGATTCCCTTTGGGATGACACATCCACTTCAGGTGGAGTGCTGGAGAGGCTGGAATCAGCAGCTTTTTCTGAATTACTGATACCCGTCGTGTTTCTCCCTGGAAAGAGCATCATTCACATGTGCAGAAAGACTGAGCTGGCCATCAGCTCCTCAGGGATGCAGCATTTATCCCAAAGGCAAGAAACAGGATCAATGCTCTGGGTAGCTGAGCCTGTAAGAGCAGTAAATTCATCCCCCTTGCTTGTATTCTCATGTGGATGCACAGTTTGTACCATCAGCTCTGCAGGCCCAGCGCAGGAAGGACCTGGAGCTGCTGGATGCAGTCCAGAGGAGGCACCAGGATGATCAGAGGGATGGAGCAGCTCTGCTGTGGGGAGAGGCTGAGAGAATTGGGGTTATTCATGCTGGAAAAGAGAAGCTTTGGGATGACCTAACCATGCCTGAAGGGAGCTGACAAGGAAGGCAGAGAGAAACTCCTTCCAAGAGCCTGGAGTTCAAACTGACAGAGGCCAGGGTTAGATGGGATATTAGGAAGAAATTCTGCCTTGTGGGGTGGTGAGTCCCTGTCACAGGGTGCCCAGAAAAGCTGTGGCTGCTCCTGGATCCCTGGAAGTTTCCAAGGCCAGGCTGGATGGGGCTTGGAGCAGCCTGGGATAGCGGAAGGAGTCCCTGCCCATGGCAGGGGGTGGCACTGGATGATCTTTAAGGTCCCTCCCAACTCAGGTCATTCCATGACTCTATGACTCTGCTATGATTCCATGATTCTGTGAGTCTGTGATTACACCTCTCAGAGATTCTTCAGGGCAATTCTATGAGCACTCCAATAACAAGTGGACTCTGCACGGGGCCCCATTTCACCAGAATGTTCCTCCTGTCCCAAAATACAAGGTAAAAGATGGAAAAATTATCAGCAGTACCATGCTCTTGTCTACCTGTACTTATTCTACTACTGTGATGTCTGCCTTGCCTAAACATAATAGAATCATGGAATCACAGAATATCCTGAGTTGGAAGGGACCCACAAGGACCATCAAGACCAACCCCTGGCCCTGCACAGGAAAACCTGAAAAATCTCACTCTGTGCCTGACAGCATCGTCCAAGTGCCTCTTGAACTCTGCCGGGCTCGCTGCTGTGACCACCTCCCTTGGGAGCCTTTTCCAGGGCCCAGCCTCCCTCTGGGTGAAGAACCTTTTCCTAATATCCCACCTAAACCTTCCCTGGCAGGGCGTAATGCCATTACATGTGGAATTTATGGACAAATACAGACAGGTTCTGTCCGTCACTATTAATTTTCACCCTCTCCTTCCATTTCTAAGTGGATCTTTGTTGTCACTTCTTCACTGTTTCATTTATACATATTTCACCTCTTGTTGTTTCTATTCTACTCCATGATATAAGCGAAGCAAGGACATCATAATTTTTTCCCGTTTCATATTTTTCCCTCTGTTTGGTCCAGATGGAGAATATCACAGGAATCCTAAATGACACAGGAAGCAGTTTCTGCCTGATTGTCTCAGTCTTTGCATAACAGGAGCCGTACTGGGAATCTTCACTTTAGAGCATAATTGTGGTAATCCAAAGGCATTCTCAGCAATGTGCATTTTCTTGTGTATGAAACACACTTGAAGCTGTTGATTGATGCACTTAGAATTGCTTCATGCACCATCTGTATCCATCTGTACATGCTTGAACACTGTTTAAAAACCTCACTTGATCACCATTAGAGAGAAGTGGTATTTCTGTTAATAGAGTGTATTAATAAAGCTCAAATGATATCTCGCTTCATTCGGCCCTATCAAATACGTTCATTGTATGATCAGTTTAAAATTAGAGAAGTCTCACTTAGCATGTGTTAGTGCTTCAAGCTCCAGCTCTCATCAGTCCCACTAAAATTATTGCACAGAACCACAGACATATTTTGGAAGAAATCAAGAAGGAGCAGTTAAAAACTTTATGAATAAAAACTCAAAGCATTTTTAGAAAGGCAAATGTTTAGAAGGTTTTCCTCTCCTCTTTTATATACCTTTTTTGGTCTAACAGGAAATTTGACCAGAAACTTTGAACGTTGTCTCAAAAACTTCATACAGAAACATTCTTCAAACAGAGCCCTTTTAACCCAGGCCTTCTCATTTACATATTAATTTGCATATATCTCAGAACATACCAATGATGCCTTCTTTCACTAATTATCGGCTCCTTGCCATTGAATATCCCTGTCTGGGATTTTGACGGGAATAAAATGACCTTGCAATCATAACAAATACAAAATGATTTTAAATATAGGCCACCCTAACAGAGATCCTCAGAACCTCTCTGGCATCTCGCACAGAACCATAGAATCATAGAGTCACAGAGCCATGGAATCATAGTGCTGAGACGCTGGAACAGGTTCCTGGAGATATTTTGGCTGCCTCATCCCTGGAAGTTTTCCCCACCAGGATGGACAGGGCTTAGAGCAACCTCATCAGTGGAAAGTGTCCCTGACCATGGCAGGGGTAGAACTGGATGATTTTTAAGATCCCTTCCAACCCAAACCATTCCCTGATTTTATGATTGTGCCATCCATCAACCCTACATGGATATCTGGGTACCTCTGAGCATCTCAAATGACACCAAAGGACTTTCTGAGGACAACAGAATTGAGTCCCTTGTGAGAAAGTCCAATGCTTACCTCAAAACACGTCTCTCTGAGGAGCTGAATCACTCTCTGAATCCTACAGACAGCAAAGAGCAGCTCTGCCCTGACTGTGAGGGCAGTGCAGGAGCCTGGTTTGCTCCCAGAGCTGCACGAGGATGCCCAGCAGTGACGTCTCACTCCGTCAATTGACTTTCATCCACGGAGACAAAGGTGAGAGGCAACGAATATGACTCAGAACTTTATGTTGTTAAGTTCAGCAAAAGTTTTTTTATCTGGACCATTTTTAATGATGGACTCATTTTAGTGAGTTGTAATTCCAGGTAAAATCCCATAACAAAAATATATGGAAAACACCATCCATAGATATAATGGGATTATCACCAGACAGGATTCTTTGCTCTCCCAGACATAAGCTAGGGATGGCTCCAGATGAATATTTTAAATGAAGAATTCCTCAGATGTGTATTTCATTAGCTGCATAATGTCACCCCTTAGTCCCGAATCTGGAATTTTTTCCTTGACACATGAAGCTCTCAATCCACCCTGCACTGCATTTCTCTATTCACAGAGCTGCTCCCTTCTCAGGAGAGCTTATTTCCCAACAACACCAATTACTGTCACCTCCTTTTACTTGACATTAATCGCAAGACAAGCAGAACTAGCTGTACTTAGGCCTGCCAGACTGATCTGCAACTGATTTAACAGCTGCATTTTTGCTTGCTGTTCAGTGCAGCAGTACAGAAAACAGCTGTGCTGATTTCAGTTTAGGGAAAAAAGCTTTCATTTGCTATTTTAAAGAATCCCATCTAATGTTTTTAAAGAATCCTCTCTGAGACATAATGCTCATTGGAAATCAGGCAGCACAGGCAGCAACTCTCATGTGTATACTTAATCAGTAGATTTTTTTGGGAGGGTGGGTTTTGGTTTCTTTCTTGATTGTAACAATCTTGAGGAAGTTGATTAACCCAAAGGGAGTGATTTCAGTCAGAATATGCTTATAGGGAGGGAAAGTGAGGAGGTACCAACTGCTTTAGTTAGTCTTCAGTATCTATATTAAAAATAAAATTATTAGTTGTGTTATCTTTTGCTCAGCTTTGAGAAGGCAAGAACTAACACATTCTATACAGATGATATAATGATATAATTATTTCTATACCTGTGTTTACACACATTCAGTCCCAAGGCTGGACTGTGCTCATCCTGCTGACTTTCAAAGGGTCAGCACATCTCAGCAACTGAGATAATCTGTGCATAAAACCAGATTTAAAGCTTTTGCTCTATAAACAGGAGATGGACCATGAACCTGAATCTGTGGTTCTGCTCAGACACAGAGCAACGTCCCTGACCTTGTGTGCCTCTGTCTCTGCCTCTGTCTCTGGGTTAATGATGACTTTAATAGCATCTATACCCCACTGCTTTAATGCAGTCTAACAATTCCATGGGAGTGAAGTCCAGGCATTTCCTCAGGGGGCAGGGAGTGGGAGCCAGCTCTGGTTTTAATTAGAGTAATTGAGTTCATTACCCATAGCTGTCTTTTGAGTATACACAGGGTAGGAAGGCAATATGACCCCCTGGGAGAGGAAAGCTCCAGAAGTCTGATATCTGAGATGATTTAGCTCCTAATCTGCTTCATAAAAAAAAGGCTCTTCACCTCTGACATCCTTTATCTTATCATCTCACTTCAAGTATTTTAGTGCTAAAACAACGTCTGTCCTTCACTGTATTTTTATATAATACTTGAAATGATGTGTTTCCCATCTGAGCTGGAATATCTGTAAAGTGCTGATATAGAACACCAGGTAATGGTTTCATACTATGATAGGGGTCTTTCCACTTATTGTCTAGTTCTGGTATTTAGATGTGAATTTCCCGTAAAAGTACCTAGGACCCATTAATTCCAAAGAGAAACTCACTGGTATGGGAAATTACAGTTGTAATTGGGTTTTTTCTCAGACACATCAGGTGGATTTTGCTCTCCAGTAATATCTAAGGCTTGAAGATTACACCTCCCTATGTGTCGGTGGTGAGCTATAACTGCTTTTAGCTCCCCCAGGGTTGGTGAAGCTCCAGATTGAAGGTATTTAAAATCCTACTGGGCATCCAAATCCCTCTTTACCATTGTGCTGGGTTTGCATGGCAAGGGTCTGGAAGAGGGTGAATTCAGAGGTGGCTTCTGTGAGAAGGAGCTTCCCCTGTGTCCAACAGAGCCAATTCCAGCCATGAGATGTTCTCAACTGATTTCAGCAGCTCCCACCATCTGCAGTGCAGGGATCTGTGAACAATTTGCAATAAGAAAGAGATAAACCCTTTTATGCACGGTTTCTCTGATGCATTTGTACTGTCCATCCTTCCGATGACTTGATCTGCTCCCAATAAAACTAATTTCTCTCTTCTGATGCTAAGGAGAATCTCAGCAGAAGATGTTTACATTGAAGATGTCTACAAATGGTCAGGCACCAGCCTATATTTACAATTTGGATGTTCCCCAATTGATTCAGTCTGAAACATGACATTTCCTGGCTCTTAAAGTCCATCTTATGAAATTAGAATTACATGTAAAGAGTATTGTTTGTAGTCAGGCAAAGGAAACTGAACAAAGCAACTTGTGCTTCTGGAGCTGCCTTCACATGGGGAATTTTGTGACTATGTTGCTGAAAGACATATCAGACACTCAGCTTTCTGGAGGTTTTTCCAGCCTTAAATAATTTCAGTCCCCCTGAATGACTTAATTTCAGCCTTTCTTCACCCACCAGCTGCTCCAGGTTTCCAGTGCCCCCACAGATGCACATCCATCTCACAGTGCATACACGTAAATGAATAGGATTTTAATATGAGCAGGGGGAAGTACTATAAAACCAAACAAGATTATGTTACAGGAACGAAATCAGATTACATCTCAGCTCCCCAGGTCGATGGGAGAATGGAGGGATGGACTGTATTAATTAAAAAAGATGATGTTTAGACATGCATTCTTGTCTATGTAAAGGCTGGTACCAGCCATTTGCTGAGGTTGCCACTGAGCTGACTGCTGAGCTTGGAAGGGGAGGTGCATCTTTGAGAGGTGAAAAATGCTCTCCTTTGGGCTTGGCTTGCAGAGAGGAGCTGCTGCCACAACATTTTGCTGGTGGAATGCCTTTTTTAGAGCACCTTTTGCTACAGGGTTTGGACTGGGGTTTTGGAGCGTGTCACCACCACCCCAAGCTGGCTTTACGAGAGCCAGCACAGGAGCCTGGTGCTAGCAGATTCTTCCAGCACTTTTAGATTTTACATTCTAATGAGAGAAGAGCTCTGATACACAGCTCAGACAGACTCTGACTGCCCATTGCTATGCACGTGCACTGAGGCAAATGAGAATCTCTAATTGTCCAAACCCATAACCCTGATATCTCTCCCCAGGCTATTCAATAAAGAAAATCGTGAAAATTTTGCATGGTTTCCTGTCAGAACAAAAATAGGATGGGCCTCCAGCCTCCTGATGCTGCAGTAAACCTGGATCTGGCAAAGGAAAATCAAAGCAGAGAGAGAGAGGACTTTTTACCACGAACCCTCCCTCAAATCAGCCTGAAAGCACATTTAGCTGCCTGTAGCATTTCCTTTTGACAAAGAAAAAAGTAATAATCATCCCCAGCTGTGAGCCTAGCAATAAACACATTCCTATTGTCATTCTCAGGCCATAAACCCAAGGTTTCTCTGCTGGAAACAGACTCGTTCAGGTGCCAAGCTTGAAGGGCTGTTAGTTGTACAAAATCCGCACTTTTAGGGGAAGTTCACAATCACTCTAAGAAGTCCATGTGCTTTCAAGCAGCATGACTCCACCGTTCCCAGCAGTCTGCACATCATCCAGTTGGTGTTGACTTCTCTGCAGCCACAGAAGACACAGAGTTTAAAATGTTGCTGTGTTCTTCCAATTCAATTTACCATCTTCTGCCTTTGATGGCTCACCTGCTGTGGACCTAATTCTCCTTCCAGTTATACAAGGGTAAACCAGCAGGAAAAGCTCTCCCCAGCCCTGAGTTATATTGAAGGGAGGAAAGAAAATGCAGTACCTTTGTTACAAGGACTGTACAATAACACCAATCCTCCTAAGATCTAAAGAAAAGGGTTCCAAGAAACCATGACAATAACACACATTTTTCTTTGATTTCAGAAAAAAAATACTGGCCTACTGAGCCCTAAAGGGGACTTACACAGGGGTTTATGGAAATTTATTAGGTATTTCATTATTCATTCCTTTTAATTTTGAAGAATAATAATCATTATTATGATAATGCTGTTATGACCCAGAATATCAGCTGGTTTTAGAGAACAAAGAATTGTCTGAAAAGAACCAAGAATTGTCTGAAGGGATATGATTTTATCTGAAAGTACTGTGTAGATGTCTGTACCTTGGTTGTTTCTCTCAACTCTTTCAGAATCACTGGGAAGTAAGGATTTGTTGGGGATGATTAATCTCATGTTGAAATAAGTGTCTGCAATAAGTCAAAGGAATCATCTGTTTCTCTATATTACTCATAGCAAGAAATTCAGCTCCAGCTGAGCCATGTTCATCAACAATGCAGATATCTCACTTTATGGGAGTTGTTTAATCATGGGGTCAGACTCTAAGGTTATACTTCTACAGAGGGAAAAATAATTTATATTTTGAGGTAAGATTTCTATCCTTTAAATGCAGGCGCTCACAGGTGTTGTGCTGCTGTTCACCAGCAGTATTTGCTCATCTTGAAAGTTTTTTTCGGTGATGGGAAAGGACACAGTGAACAGGAAAGTCACTCAGGAAACTGTTTGCCAACCCAGAGTTTTATCCATCTCTGCTTACCATGAAAATCATCCTATACATTTTTGCTCTTCCTGTGAACAGTAAACTTTCCATCCAGAGAAATCTGGATGTCTTTTTGAGGCAAAATCGCAGTTTCAGTGGATTTCTGCATCTGTGGAGGCTGACTGGAAGGAATGGGCTGTGCAGGATTCCCTTTGAACTGCATGAAGCTTATATACTGTTCCCTTATAGTTATTTCCTAGCATCCAAATCCCATTAGAAACCCCCAAATTCAGTATTTTCCATGCTTTTGAGGGGTTGCCTTAGCTTTCTTCTCTCTTTGAAAGGTGTTGAAAATCCAGAGGAGTGAAAATTAGTTGTCTTTCCTCCTTGTCCATGCGATCCCTGCAGATCCCTGCCCTTTGCACTGTGCTTGACTCTAAGGAAGAGCACACAGCCCTTAAGCTTTAAGCACACTGTCAAAAATCATTATGTCTTCTAGACAGGAAAGACAGGCTGGGGAAAAAAGTAAAGAAAAAAGACAAGATTCTTGGAGTAGATTTCAAGATGCTTTACTTTATCCTTAGGATTTGGAGACATTACATAATGTACTAATAAAAGAAGAAAACATTGTGGGTGGTTTTGTTGTGGGTTTTATTCCTTTTTAATATTTTTCTGTACTTGCTACTACAGCCCTGCAGATCTGCTCAGCAGTAATTAGAGACAGGGCTTTTTTGGATTTCTTTGTCTGTCCTGTCTCCGTGGAACCTGGGGAGTGATCAGGATGCAGAGCAGAGAGAACAGGAGTTGCCAGGAATAGCACCTTTCCTCCTGAATACCCCTCTCCACATTCTTTGTGCTTCAATATTCCATCTTCACCACCTCCTATCCACAAGAAAGACTTTCGTGAGCTGCTCTGCAGCATTCACTGCTCCATCCACCACCCCATGGCTCCTGACCCTGCCACAGCCCTTGTTCACAGGAGAGAAGAAATCTCCTGGGTTTGCTCTGGAAAAGAAAACTGCAGGAGCCAGTGGCAGATGCTGGTCACCAAATTTTTCCTTGGGGTGGACCAGAGCATGATAGCCCTGCCTTGGAAGGTGGTGTAAAAGCAGCAGGATTGAGGGAAGCAGTGGCACACCAGGAGGCACTTTGCAGTCCTCAGGAGCAGTGGTTGTGCTGTCTTTTATAACCAGACTCTGCTGAGTTTCAAGCTTGAGTGTCCAAAGCAGTGAGGATCAGTATTAACATCTCGTTATATCACTCAGACTGGCAGCACCTTTGTTTGTTACTTCTGAAGGACTCCACAGGTCCATAGAATATTCCTCCAGCACCTGAAGTCCACTCGGTAAAACTGCATCAACACCTTCTAAACCTTCCTCTAAAGCAGCTCCTTTTCCATGTCCTGATACCCCGAAATTTTCTGCTTCAAGCAGTGAAATTGGAACAACACCTGGCCATGTACATCCTGTGCACTTAACAGGGATGATGACAGACACATCTCCCTTTCCTACAAACCCTCCTTCATCCTTCCCTTGCCCTGCTCATTGTGTGCAGCTAATTGTCTTCTCTGAGACTCTTTAATTCCAGTGGAGGATAAAAGCTGGCTGTAACAATGCAGCACATCCCCATAAAAGCAGCAAGAGAAAGAAAGAGAGATTCCAGCTTCATAGTGGCTGACAAATCACTCAGTCAATTCTTGGCTGCCAGCTGATAGGATTATCCTAAATAGGCTTTGTGAGGCTTGGGTTTTATGCACACAGACCCGTCCAAATCAAGTGATAATCTTTCTGATGCTTGAATTAAATAATAATGTGAGGATATCAGGCCCTGATCACTTCAAACAACAACAAATACCAATCTGGTACCTTATTAATCGTTAAAATGAGCCCTGTGAAAACAGCAGTTCCCCAGCTTTTATGAAGTGGCATTTCTCCACCGCAATTGGAGGCACTGGATTCATTTTCTGCTGTGGAGAATTTGAACCATTATGTATTTATGTTATTGTTAATGTTACATTAGGGCTGGCACTGCATCGAGGCTTTTCAGGGAGAGATGTACATAAAATTATCATAATGATGGACTTAACTGTGAACACGTTTCCTTTTTAGCTGTGTTTCAGTTAATTTTTAACATTATTCTTCCAAAAGGGGAACATAACCTGGACAGGCAGAGGTGCAAAGCACAGCATGGTGTTAAAAGAAATCTATTCTGTAATTCTGTGATTCTGTGGTATGTGACTGAGTACATGACAGAAATTTTCTCTTATGCACCCACACATTTCAGGCAAAGGCAAAATTCCCCCGTGTTTCTCAGCCCAGCTGTGAAGCAGAGAATGATATTACATACAGAGGCATCCACTATAAACCAAACTCTTAAAGAGCGAAGAATAATTTTCTCTTAAGGATTCCGTTTTGGGTTCTAATTATCACAATTTGGCAAGTTAGCTAAGCTGTTGTAATGGCCCATATGCACCACATCAGCCTGCAGGAAACATTAATGCCTGAGAGCTGAACTCTTTTTATGGATGCTTGGCCTTTTCACAAGTGCTAAGTGAAATATATTAAAATTATCTCCATGAGTTTAAGTTACAAGACAGTTCATTACGTGTGCCACGTGGCTGACAGAGTGCATCTCATCAGTAACCGCTGCTCAGGTGATGATATAACTTTAATTGGCTCATTAATTTGAGACTTCAGCTGGTATATTGTAAGTCGAGTTTTCCTTGCCTGGTTCAGCTGCACAGATTTTCCCAACTGAAAGGAGCAATTCTTCCAGCACGGGAGGGGAAATTTCTTCTCCTTTTAATTCAGGAGTTTCTGTTCCCTACCCAAGTACTGTCTGCCTCAGCTCCTGTCAGGCTCTTCATTCCCACAGGCTCTCACTACTGGCTCTACTTTGGGCCAAAAGGAGCCAATCTGCTCCTCCAGATCAAGCTCTGTAACAGCACAGAATTCCATCCCACGACTCATTTTACGCATCCAGTGATTGATCTCAAATCAGTCTTGATTCAAAGATGCTCTCCATGAAGATTTTACTAATGATCCCTGCCACCCTGCTTTATTATATGTTCTCTTTTCTTGTTTGATTTGTCTAGCTTTAATTTACTCTTAGTCTTCTGTTTTCCCATTCTTTGCTGAACTGTAAGGATGCCAAAGTCAGAATTACGTCTTCTATAAGTACTTAGATACCAGACGCAAAGGGTTCATTATACAGTTCCTTCCCTTTTAGTGTTTAAACAAGTTATTAACATATAAAACTTTACTGCGCCGATTGCTGGTTCTTTTATCATTTTGTGCTATTAAAAAAGCTGCAAAAATCTCTAAGTTAATTCAGAACACCCATGAATTAATACTGCCTGCCCACTCTGTTTTATTTGGCGCCCTGACTCGCTAGA
This sequence comes from Corvus kubaryi, assembly GCF_017639235.1. Taxonomy (NCBI): domain Eukaryota; kingdom Metazoa; phylum Chordata; class Aves; order Passeriformes; family Corvidae; genus Corvus; species Corvus kubaryi. The sequence continues at coordinate 55,732,751 of NW_024581137.1, read as the reverse complement.
CTGTTGGGTCTGCAATAAATTTAATTATGCAAATCACCCACTGGTCTCCTGAGCAAGGGGATGTCCTTGTGCTTGTGTTCCACACTGATAGAGTGCAGCACAAGGTGTTATCACACTGGGTGTCTTCTCACACTGGGGTTTGGAGTTATTAGCTCAGCTGCCCAAACTCTAAAGCTTAACCAGGGTGATGTTGTGTCTGGGCTAATTAATCTTGTTTCTCTGTGGAACTAATTAGCTGGGACTGAGTTGTCATATCAAGTTGTGGTTCTATCTTGATTTCCTCCAGTTTACAGATCTCTGTGCCCATCTTGAAACCATGATATTCACATACAACTGAACATGAAGAGTGTCCCACTGGAGAAAACCCTGGATAGACACTAAAAAATGCATCACCCACGAGCATTAATGAGGGTATCAGGGACTGTTCACTCATCATTTCTGAATGTACAGGAAAAGCTTTTTACGTCAAGATCTTAGAAATGTTACCCAAACCCCCACATCCAAATCAGTGACAAAACCAGACTCTATCACCAAAAGAAACCCCAAACCAAAAAACTGAAAAACAAGTCATGTAACCAGAAAGAGAAGAGCTGACAGATGATCTGGGAAATGAAGCTCTCCATGTCAGTTTTGAGTTTGGATCATTGATTCCAGTCATGGTTAATTACCTGAAGACAATCAAGAGTAGTCAACTGATGTGGTTTCCTCAGTTCTTTACCCCCACACACCAGAAGGATGTGGAATTTACCAGCTTCACAATCCTGACATGATAGAATTTTGTTATCTGTTGATGTACAAGCACAGCTTGCTCTCCGTTTAAGGAGGAAGGGTGTAAAATGTGTAAAGTCACTATGGAAGGCTCTGAAACTGCCTCCAAGCTGAGGAGAAGACTCATAAGAGGCTGCCATTAAATGACAGGTAAAGAAAGGACCCTTGAGTTAAAAATCTTTGCATTTTTGGAAGATCCCTGTTCTTCCAGCACCCAGAATACACAGAAACTGGCACTGCAAGCTTCAAAACTTCAGGAGACCTGAAGGGATGATTTGTTTGCCCAAAGAATCCTTGCAAGCTACCTGACATGCACCTGTCACTCAGAAGTGACAGCATCTCTGACAGCCGCACAAATCCAGTTCACAGCTGCACAAATCCAGTTCACACCTCCAGTGTGAACACAGTTTTCAGCTGCTGTCCAGGCCCAGGATTCTGTTGAAGGGTGTATTTGGCAAATGAAAATGATCTGCCATGTACTTGTTCGGTTTTGAGAACCCACCAATGTCAGCTCGGACTGAAAGGAGTTCCCTGATAAGGCTTGGATTAAGATCATGGCTTACTTGGAGCACTTTACACTTGGATAAAACCCCAACTCCCATGAAGTAAAATGCAAAATACTTGAGCTAGTTGGAGTAGTCACATCTCTGTAAGAGTTGTTTCTTTGTGGGTCCTCTTTGGGGTACATTCTGATGGCGAGACAACTTTTAATTGATGTTTGGAGAGGAATCTGGGATGATTTGCTTGATGACTTGCTGGGATGACTCATGTCCAGCAGGAAACAAGGCAGTGAGAAACTCAAATGAGGCTGTGGGAGGCAACATGCTAAAAGCTCATTATAAGCATCATTCTTTTAACCAGTTTTATGATGCAGAACAGATTCCAGGTTATTGCAATCATTTTACAGTGAAGGGCAGATAAGGACTAGGGCGGGATGTGCTTTCAGGCAATATCCTCTTCTCTTTGTAGAAAATCTGGAGAGCAATTATTAAAAGAATGTGGACACAGAGCAATCCAGTTCTCCTCTACATGCTCTGGAAACTTTGGAAGGAATTCTTCTACTTATTTGAAGATGCTTCATGAGGTGTCATTGTTAATGTGATTTACAGAGAGATGAAACATAAAGAAGTTATTATGAAAATGGCCAGGAAGTGTCCAACTCCATGACCACTCTGTGAAGGAAAGGATCCCAAGAATCCCTGTATTTAGTTCCCTGTCTTTCACACAGATGGAGACCTGTAGAGGGTTGACCTTGTCTGGATGCCAGGTGGCCAGAACTTTATATAAAAGCCAAGAAAAGGGAGGAGGAAGTGGAATACTCCTGATTAAGAGCTTTGTCTTCTGAAACAACATGACCTATGTCCTGGGAAGAGACTGCACATCTCCTGCTGATGGGAAGCAGATAATATATTTTCCGTTCTCTTTTGGATCCACACACAGCTTTTGCTTTTGCTTTGTTAAACAGCCTTCCTCTTGACCCAAAAGGTTTTTTCCATCTTATTTTCTCCCCCTCCGTTCTGCTGAGGAGGGGAGTGATGGAGTGGCTTGGTGGGCACCTGGTATTCAGCAGTGCCAACCCACCCCAGCTTTTCCTTTGGTTTAATTTCCCCTGGGCTACACCACAGCCCCATCCATCTTTGCCCTTGCACAGTGCAGCTTGGTCCCTGATTAAGGAAGGTCTGACTCACACTACCTGTTATTTGATAGTCAAAGGAAAAAATGCTTATAAGGTGTGATTTACAGAATATATTTTGTGCATCTCCTTGGAGTTTTGGCCAGTAATTGGAAACTAGATTCGACTCCTTGATCATGGATGGACAGGAACTACTTCTGCTGGAAAATAAAAACCCTCATTATAGCAGATAAATCTCATCTATGTTCTTCGGAATTCTGTCTTCATTCCACTATAAATTATGGATTACCTGAGTGGAGATACAAGAAAGATCTGCATTTCTGCATAACCAGTTAAGTTGACTCACATCCTATTCATTTATTTGCCATTCCTTTTGTCATACATATACATGGAAAATTTTAGAGATGTCAGTTTTATTCGTGGTATCCTTTAATAATCATGGTGTGGTTTTTTTGATAAATAAAGGTTTCTTACTGAAGAAAACAGTTCAGTAGTGAAACAAAAGAATGAGAAGAAGACTTAGTTGACACCTATAATTTTCTTATTTTGTGAGAGCTCTACATTTCTGATTTTCGTACACATACTTGAAGCACACTGGATAGCTGTGTCCTTGATATTTGCAAAATTAGCATCAAGATATGCATAGGAAATTCTTAATAAGTACTCATTAGGCAGTCATCACTATCCAATTATGTTAATGAATCAGACAGAATGGGAAGTGGTAAAGGAGGGACTGCACTTTCAGATGAAGCTTCCAGAAGATCTGAATTGAGAGGGCATTTGAAGGTGTTCTGCAGTGAAACAGGAATGGAAGAATTGTAGTGGTGATGTTTAAACTAAGCTGCATGAAGTTTTTAGCAGGCAACCAAAGATAAGGCACCTGTTTGCTTGGGGAATGAAATCAAACTTCCTGGTGGAAGAGAGTGGAATGGAAATGGCACCAATTGTGGGGATTTTGGGTGTAACAAGATGTTGGTGGCTATATTTGCAGAGGTTTTAATAGGGCCGTGTGAAAACAGAAGGAGGTAGAAAAGAAGTAATAGGCAAATATTTTGAGAAGAATCCTGCTGCTTTTAGCCATTGCAAACTTACCTGACTCTTCTAAATCGAACTCTTAGGTACCCTCAATCGTCTATGCAGAGAGACAGATACTTACAGACAGTGATTCATCCCATCTTAAAACATTTAAGATTTCTGCACAAAAATGCCTTCTAGAGGCACCTAGAAGTAACTTTCCCTTTCTTTCTTCTTTTTCTTGGCAGAAAAAGGAACCTTATCAACCAGGTGAGACACATGTTTAGGTTTTGAATAGCTTTTAGATTTTAAATGGTGTTTGGAGTTTTTCTTCAAACCCAAGCAGGGCTGTGATTCAAGGCCTCAGAAATATTTCAAGTTGTTCTTCTAGTGACAAGTATTTGATTAGAGAAGGCTGGAAATTTCCCACGTGGGTTTTCTTCCTCTTCAGAAAATGCTGATGCATAAGGGAGAACATGGTTCACCAAAAAAGAGAGGATTTTTATAAGAACACTATATAAATACAGAATATATACTCTTAGTCTAATCTTGAAATACAATCTCAAGTGAAATTTTGTGTGGAGAAGAGCAAAAGGTTTGGCTCTAACGTGGTTTATTGCCACTATAGAAGCAAGCTGCCCCATATATATACACTTTCTTTCAAAGGTGTAACAACATGATCCTGGACCCAAATGCAATGGAAAAAATAGGAATTACCTCCAGTCACGTATGAGGGTTTTCATTTTTCTTCTTTATGGCCTAATACTGTGTCCCTCTGGTTGTGCTGCCTCTACCTAATTGCCCTAACACAACACTGACTCTGTATTTCTGTCTCCTTTCCAGACTGAATAAGCCTCCCTGGATTCCTCTATGAGTGGAATTTTGATGTTTAAATGTGTAACTAAACCAGGCAGCCGAGGCTGCCTGCAAAATCAAGAGTGACTACATGAATAAAATCAGTGTGTACAGCTGAGATTGAGCGAAAACAGCCGGATCAGAATTCCTGTGCCACACAGAAGACATTGAAAGCCATGAGACATAACTCCCATCCTCTGTGTGCACCTACCTGGAGTTCAGTGTGGGAGCAGAAGGAGGAAAAAAGGATGTTGGGAAAACAAGGAGCATGCAAATATTTATTCTTGTTCTATCTTTCTTGATTCTGGAGAACTGGCCTCATGAACTGTAGTTTAATCTCTCAAATTCCCTCTGATGAATAAATTCAGTTTCTCTTAGGAGTCTGAGATCCTCCTCAAAGCTTAGAAGTGCAGCACCCCAACCAAACCCCCAACAAACTCCCTCTTGCCAAAGAGAGAAGGTACAAAGGAGGTACAGGAGGTTTTTCCCTATTAACTGATCATGGAATCATGGAATGGTTTGGGTTGGATGGGACCTTAAAGCTCATCCAGTTCCACCCCCTGCCATGGGCAGGGACACCTTCCACTATCCCAGGTTGCTCCAAGCCCTGTCCAACCTGGTTTTGGACACCTCCAAGGACTGGGCATCCACAATGTCTCTGGGTCTTTCAGATGATAAAATTTACTCAAAAACAAAAAGAAATGCCCCAAACAAACAAACAAAAAAACAAACAAAACAAAACCAACAAAAAAAAAACCCAACAAAAAACCCAAAATAAAAAACCCAACAACAAGAACAACAAAATAAGAATCCAAACAAGAAAACTCAACAAAAAGCAAAAACAACAACAAAAAAAACCCAAACAAAAACCCAAACCCAACCAACCTAAAACAAAGAATCAAAAAAAAACCCCAAACCAAAACAAACGAAAACAAACCACCAAAAACCAAAAAAACCCAAACAAAAGTACAAAAAAACCCACAACAAAATGAAAACAAAATAAAACAACCCCACACAAAACCCCACAAAATCCAAACCAAGCACAGTTGCCTAAAAGTATCCACACTACAGAAAAATAGTGTGGAGCCAAAGATTCTGGAGCATGTTCAGTCAGGAAGAGCATCTTCACAGTTTTCCAACAGAATAACCATGAATAAATTTTTGTATGATTTGGGGAAAAAAGCTTTTTTATTTTTAATCTTTGCAGGCTCTGTTGAGCCTTTTGCCGTCTGCAATTTCACACCATAATCTGTCTGAACAATTTAAGGGAAATGGATATTTTTATCCAGCAATTTTCAAAGGAATATATATATTATTTCAACCATATCTAGCACATGTTTATTGCTGAGATGAACAAGCTTTAACCACCCCTGGCAAAACCACTTTAAATAGCATGTTTGAGGGAGGCAGTTCTTTACCAGCTGACACAAATCAGAAAGGAAAATAAAAGATATAGAGATCTGTCAATGTAATAGAGGAGTAAAAAATCCTTATTTTATGTCAGCATATAGCTGAATAAAGGATAGCATGGCCTAGACAGCACAAAATACCATAATAGTACCCTGGTTTCTGTTCTAATAGTTCATCTTTAATATATTCCTTCCTCTTTAATATCTTCTTTCATCTTTAATATATTCTTAGACACAGCTAATGGCTTAATCTGAATGCAGAATAAACAGGAAAAAGTGGGACTTCTTTCAGGCCACTTCTGAAAATGATGGAAAATAGATTCTTTAAGTAAGTCTTTGCCAGGTACAGTAAAAAAGGGGGATGAAATGAATTTAGGAGGATGGCTGTAATTCTGACATGGAAACTTTCCCATTAAAATTTCAGCAACTGGTCAAGACAAGAATTAATCAACAAAAACTGACTCTGTCATCTGTACCCGAATCTGTAAGCAGTGGTTTATATCAGAAAGGAATCAGCAATGAGGGAGTTGTTAAGAGAATAATTCAACCCAACACCTTGAGCACTAACAATGGAATTTAAATGTCACTTCCCTGCTCAGTGACAGATTCTCAAAGTGATTTGAAGGTTTGTCACTTAGGTCCAGCCTTTACAGGGATTTATAGGCAGGAATCACCACCATGATGTTTAGGTGGGACTCACCCAAAACTTCAGTATAACTCCTCACACAGGAAAACTTACACAGGCAATAAACAATGTAAAAAGCCAAATTTCTAGAGGAGTATTTCAATTCTAGGAGGTGGATTGACCTGCCTGAGCACCGACACAAAGTCTCAAGCCTGATTCCTAGGGACACTAAGGCATCCCAGAGCTGAAGGATCTGGTACTAAAACCTGTCCCCTTCTGTGGAGGCACTGAAGGCCAGCCTGGAGACAGCAGAACATCTGAAATTGCACCAGATTTTTATGTTTAAGCATTTAAATCATATCTTAAATTAGCAGATAAGGGTTAAGGACCTAAATATTTCCAAAGGTTTGGGTTTTAGGACATTTTTCAGTTGGGCAAGCACACGGCTAAGGCACAGCTTGAGATGTCACTCATTTATAGGGTGGACTTATTAACTCCTGGCATCACTTCACTCCAGCAACACAAAGAATGTGCCCTGATGTGCAGATGATGTTATTTAATTTGAAAAAAATAAATTTGTGGTGATCAGAGGTTTGATATAATGATCATTCTTTGATTCAGTTGTAGCAGATTGCCTCTTCAGCCCTGCCCTTCAAAATGTTTTTCAGCTTGGAGGCAAAAAAGGCCAGAAAGGATTGACAATTTTCACATTCCTTTTTTTTCACTAATGAACAAGAAAAACAAAGCAAAAAAAGCCTTTAAGGAGCTCTCTAACTTCCCTCCAAAACCACCAAAATGCTAGGATTGACTGATTTTCCCTGAGATCCACAGTCAATCTCCTTTCCAACATTTTTAAAAATTCACTATTCAGGTATTTTTTTCTGTAAGTAATAAAAAATAATGGAACGTGCTTTTCTTCCAGATTTTATGTTCACCACCTCTGAGAAAGCCATGGGAATCTGCAAAAACCAGAAAAATCTGTTCTATTCACAGGATGATGAAGAGCACTGAATAGTCTTTGCCCCCTCACCATACATTAACCAAGGTCATGGTACCCTGATGCTCTCCACCATCACGAAAAACTGGAAATAAAGTCTTCCACTGTGAAAGTTACAGTAATCCCCTGTTAATATCAATCCTCTCTGTTTGTTAGTGGCAGGTTGCTTTAAAATGAGATTTATGGAAAGCAGTTTGCTTACAGATTTGCTGAATATTTGACAGCAAAAATCCAGGTTGTTTTCCCTGGCTCAGAAATTCCTCCTGTATATGTGGCTCTGGGTACTTTCACCTACTCATGACCACTTTCTAGAACACTGCTGTAGAGCCATAAATTTTTTTTTTTTCCCCCTCTTATTTCAATATTTCAGCTTAGGAACTATGCCAGCTCCTAAGAGAGTTTTCCAGGATTCCTCTAAGGATCGTTGAATGACCCTGCCATAGTTACTCCCATGTTCATCCCATTTGGCTCAAGGAGAGCTGTGCAATCCCCCTCTGGGTATAAATTATTCAGGGCTTCCTTATTGCTTCATAAGGTTAATGTGAGAACACCAGTTGGTGCACTCAGTTTGTTCAGAGCTGTATTAAAAAACTATTTCTGTGGTAAACCATCCCAGAACTTCCACAACATCATCTTTACACTCCAGCAGTAGCAACAAATGCAAAGCTCTGTAATTAATGTTATGGGGGAAGTTTGGAGATGCAAAAATTAATTACCTGCACTAAATTTAGCCGGAAGATCAGGTTAATTACCCTATTTTAAGGTACTGTGGAGAATAAAATGCAAATGATGGCTAAAAAACACAGAGTGGTAACTGAAAAATGAAGTCTTGTGAAAAGTTCAGTGGTTCATGGCTGGGTCCTGGGTTCCCATCCTTTGTGAAGATCATTCCAGCTCCACTGTGAGCTTTCACTTCCTGCTGGGGAAAGAGTTTATTTTTATTGATATTTGATATTGGTTTTAGAACAATTCAACTCAGGTTCCACAACTGATATGGAAGCCAAGTAGTGGAAAACTTATGGATATTTGTTTTCCCATCTTTTTTTTCGTTAAGAACAAACCAAACAGTTTCTGCCCCATACAGTTTATTTTCTTTTCCAGCAATATGACTGAAGCCTCACTTATTTGGCCCAAGTTACACCTTGATGCTGGATTAATTCTGCTCCACATAAATCAGAAAAACTTAAAACCTTGGTGGGAAGAGCACTGCAGACCCCACTGATGCCCACCCTGATATCTGAGCTAATGTGTAGAATTGTTCACTCCCCCCTTTATGGTGGTTTTTGCACCATCATTTGCTGAATATGTGACAAGATTGAAGGGGGTCCTTTAAAGGCTACAGATGGATTTTCTGAAAGCAAAAATTATCTTGGATTTTAGTAAAATCTTCCTGCAGCAATTAAAAGCTGCTGCCATCAGCGTGTGCCTTGCCCTGGAACAAAGAGCTGCTGTGGCCATGGGCAGAGCAGGGTTTAGCCTCACTGGGATGTCCTGGAGAGAGAAAGCCAAAAGACAACAAGAAGGGATAAAAGCAGTCAGTAAAAATAGAAAAAAAAAATAAAAAGAAATTTTAAAAACCCAAACAAACAAAAAACCCCAAAACAAACAAAGCCAAAACCCAACAACAACAAAAAGCCCCAAAACAAAACAAAAACAAACAACAAAAATCCAAACCAAAACCAAACAAACATAAAATCCCCAAAACCCCAAAAAGCAGTTTTCCTGCCTATTGACCAACAAGTAAAACAGTAAGAAAAAAGAAACAAGAAAAAAGCCCAAAATCTAAACCTAACAATGCTTCTGACTTAGCATTTCTGTCCTATTATTTGTCAATGCACACTGTATTCCTAGAGCCTGGCAAAATTACCACAGCAGGGAACACACTTTTTCTGCAGGAAGCAAAAGAAAAATTGACATTTTGAAGTTATGGAGAGAGAAATCCACAAAATCTTTTTTTTTTTAAATTTACACATCAGAGTTCTTGAATTTAACTACAATGCAAATCCCACAGCTTCATAAACTTGCTGTAAAGCACTGAGACACAGAAGTAAAAGAGTTAAATTTCAACCCAGCTCCATTGATTGGTGATTAGGAAATTTAATCAGGAAGGGAGACTCCCATTATTTGTCCTTCCATATTTATAAATCATAAGAGGAAATACTAAGAGCTGCACTAATCCAGATTATTTAAATGCTAAGGGATGCTCTTCCATGCAGAAAAAGGGTGGTGTCATGATGATTAGTTAGCTGAAATGTAAGAAATAAGCCCTACACTGCTCAGTTCTCTTTAGAGGCAGGTATTTACCCATCAGCAGGCACTTCTAGGTTGCCACAAATATTAAGTAGCAGCAGAGGAGATGTTTAAGGAAGTGATCGATGAGCTTGGAAGCCTCAAGTGGTGCCCATTGCTTCCAGCCTCTTGTGCACACTGCTCCAGCTGAAAGGAAAGAGAGAGAAAAAAAAAAAAGCTGTAAATAAAATTTATTTACTTTACTCACTCACTTTTTCCCGTTGAGATTTTATTCATTCATTTAAAAGGGAGAATGCATCTCTGAAATGACCAAAGAACTGGAATATCCTGGAAAAAAGCTGACCTGTGTCTGCTGAAAATAGGAATCCCTGTGAATATAAGAGACCATTCTATGCTGTGCAAATACAACCCTATTAGAAGACTCTACAGTGCCACTAGCAATGGATTTGGAAATTGTACACTCTGAGATTATGAAGACAAAAAGGAGTTCACTTTTCAGAAGAGAATACCTTGATTATGCTTAAATTAAATTATTTCAAATTACCTCATCATATCTACCTGTAGCTAAACACAAGGTAGAAAAGATTTTTCACTTTTTAGAAACTAGGTTGTTGAAAATGAAACAGAAAAATTATTACTTGTCTCGAATCCTCCTTCTTCTTTTTCTTTTTCTAATTTTTATTTTTCCCCAAAGATCATTAGCTGCTTGGCATAAGTGCAGGAGTATGAATACATCTCTCAGTAATAGCTTTTACAAATCTGATGACACATTTCAGAGGAGAAAGCTTTCCTCTTAACTGTAATAACTCGTGTTAGCGGCCTCAGTGAAGGAGTGGGGATGGTGTTAAAAATTACAGTCAATGACTCAAGGGAGAGCTACAAATTACTCTGCCACATTACAGGAAAATCGAAACTCAAACAGAGAACCTTCCATGATAATGGGTGTATAAACAGGAGATGGGGAATGAAAAACAGGGATTATGGCTGCCCCTGTCCATCCAGCAAGGACATCCCACCAAAGAGAGCAAATCAGAAATATATGATGGGAAGAGAAGACCTTCATCACATTTTAAAAGAAAGAAGCAGTTGAATTTGACAGGGTGGCCAATGGTCAGATCACTGAGGTTAAAGACATTCACATTCAGAGCCCACAGAACATGGACCATGCTTGTAAACATCTGCTAAAGGTGCACATCTGCCAAGCACACTGCAGGTAGGAGGTTAGGAAAGGAGAACAGAGTCTACCAAACCCAGGAAATTCTAATTCTTCTTAATGAACTTCCTGTAATTCAGATATCCTCCATTACTCTAGAAAGCTTATTAATTATTTCTTTTAAAAACCTGGTATGTGCCTTGTTGCACACCCCCACCTGTTACATCCCTCAGCCTCTGCTCAGCATCAGGATAAATTACATGATGTCTCCTTTGACCCAAATACCCCTTCAGGCTTTGGATGCCCTCCTTATTATGCAGTTGCACACCAAGAATATGCTGAGGAAGATTTATTTAGGTCTATTTTTCCCTCCAGCCAGTAGCCCCCATTAACAGCTACCCAGGCAGCCCTTGAAACTCAGAATGAAGGACACCAGACAGCCTTTGCTCCCCTGCTGAAGCACTGGGGTGCAAAGGCTGCACATGCACGAGTCTTACATCATTATTGTCTTGAGAGTGAAATGCTCATGTCTCTCCAGGCACCCTGGAGCCTTTCCTAAGACACCTGTCTTTTAGATAAGAGAAAAATGAGATTATTTCAATTCCACATGCAAAGCTCCAAGAAACAGTTTAGAGGCAGAAGAGCATAAATAAAAGATTATTAAAACTTATAAAAATCTGCATAAATAAAATTCATCCACTGAACAATGGGCTTGGCTTTAACCCAGAGGATCAGCCTCACTTTTCATGCAGAGGAGAAAAAAGGCTGTCAGAAAGTTGATTCAGCTCACCTAATTGATGTCTGGTCTTCATGCAATACCCGCATCCCTGCCTCTATTGAATAAATCATGATCTGAGGCCAGGGCTGTCCTCATATGTTCATTTATACAAAAATTCAATATCTAGAGAATTCCTGGTCATATTTCAAACCTCCAGCAAATGTCTAACATTTATTCTGTTTACAATTATCTAAATTATAATTATGTAAACACCTCTAATAATAAATCAAGCAGCCAGAGCAGCTTGCAAGGCACCACCTCGCAAACATGTTAAGTGTGACCCCTCTCCCTGGCACAGTTTTGCCTGAATCAATTCATCCTCCCCAGTAATTCCCAGACATGGTGCAGAAGTTGGCACAGGCAAAGGAGCATTCCCAGTTATCCATACAGGCACTTGATCCCATTTTGAAAGCTAAGAGATTTTCACGGAGCAGAGGCAGCAAATGGTCTCTGGGCCATCTCAATTATTAATGTGGCTTCAGCCCGACTGTGGAGCCTCAGAAGTGCTGATTGTTATCAGTGGTCTGGATGGAGCCATCACACAGGGCAGCAGCAAATAAAGGTTGCTTCTGCCAGGTACAGAGATGGGCAGGGCTCTGGCTTTGGCTGGAGCAGTCACATATCCATGTGAAGGCTGTACTTCTCACAGGCTAACAGGGAACAGTTTACCTTTGGAAAACCATGTGCAATAAAGTTATACTAAAAATCATTTGCCAAGTGAACACAGGAAGAAGACTCAGAGAGAAGGCTTGGGTTTGGATGCTTGCAGCAAAGCCAGTCCCAGCCAGAGTAATCAATTGGGAATGAGAGCAGTTTGGGGATAAAGGGCCCTCTCTGTCTAGCTCTAACAATCAGAGTGGTTTGGGTTGGGAGGACTTTAAAACTATCTTTTGTTCCATCCCCTGCCATGTGCCACTATCTCAGGTTGCTCCAAGCCCCGTCCAACCTGGCCTTGGACACTTCCAGGGATCCAGGGGCAGCCACAGCTTCTCTGGGCAACCTGTGCCAGGGCCTTCCCACCCTAAGAGGGAAGAATTTCTTCCTAATATCTCATCTAAGCCTACTCTCTCATGGTTTAAAGCCATTCCCTACTACATCCACCAATTACCTCAGTTTGGGGATGAATGACTCTCTCTGTCTGGCTCTCAGGAGGAGATGCCCTGAAGCTCTTCCACAGATAAAAGAAACTTGTTCCAGGCACCACTTGCAAAACCTGACTATTTAATCCAGCTCCAGAGGCCAAGGGTGTCAGTTCTGCAGAGCTGATGCATCCTTCACCATTTTACGTGTCACACACAAAAGGAAGGCCCAGAGCTGTTAATGAAAATAAAAGATCAGAATTTGTTGTGTATTACATCTAAAAATGGGAGCCTTTTCAACAGCACAGTGCCTCCAGAGCAATCTGGTGATTCATTGGTGTGGTCAAAAGTGATGGGTTTATTTATTCCTGGATGGTGATTTACTGGAGTTCCTATTATTGTCTTAATTCTACCACTGAAGTCACCGATGTCATCACTAAATTCCCCCTCACAAATCAAAAACCTTTTAGTATCATCTACTTTTATTTCCTGTGGAGCACAGGCCAGGGATCTCTCTAACTGGTTCTCCAACAGATTTCTATTCAAAAATTTATGAAGAGAATTCTGTACCAGTTTCACTTAGGTACCCCAATGGGACTTTTATTTTTGGTTAATTGCTCTTTTTTTTTTTTTCAAATAGTTAGACAGCAGAAACCTCTTGGAATTCAGGTGAAAATAAGTTTTTGGGTTGTTTCCCAGAGGGTGGGATTTAGTTTTATCAAAATTAAGGTGTCAACCTGCTGCCATCTACATGAATAAATTCCCAGTGCAGCCAACAAAGATCAGGGGCTTAGCACAGCTCATGAGCGTGCTGGATCATGCTGGAAAATTTGCTGATGGTTTTGGTTGTACATCCACTGCCTAGAGCAAGAGTTTATATACCTGGGCTGTATCTGAGCACTCGTGTTAGACACACAGATTTAACATTCTTAAACTGGAGCTGAATACACCTCTAGGATTTGCTTTAGTTCAAGCACAGCCTCCTGGTGGGAGATGACGCGTCTGCAGGTCCACAGGACAGTCATGACCTTCTGGAGAGGGTGCTGAAGAGCAAGTGGGAAAAATATCCTCCTTAAAGCATCTTTAAAACCTTGTCTAAGCCTTAAAGATATATCAGGTCCAACCTGTCTCTTGGCCACTGAGTGTGGATGATGAAATATTTGCTATCCCATCTTTTCACTCCTGGAGCCAGAGAAAGGTTTTTATTCAGTGGATATTGTTCAAATGTTACCTCTGTGTTAGAGATAAAAACCACAGTGATTAAGACATACCTGAATGTCCAAAACCCCCGTAGTTCCTTGCAAGTAGCCAATGTATGTCCTCGTGCATGCAAACAATAAAATTATTCCTGCTTTTGAGGCTTTTTCATTTAAGTTGGTTTTGTTCATCATTTTTATAATAAGTTATCCTTTGTTCATTATTTTTAGATCAAACATACACTGTAAGTGTGTTTTCCTCTTCAATCACCAGGAAATCTAACATTCAATATTTACATGAGGTTATAAATTATTTTAGAACTATTTTGTTCTCAGCACAAATTTGTCTTGTACATCCCACCAAGGAATAATTTAATATTTGACTTGCAGATGTCACTGAAGTCTATATTAAAAACGAAACAAATCCCTAAATTTGAATCTTTCCTCAGAGAACATGCAGCAGGAAATGTTGTTTGCCATAATGCAAAAACATTAGAGATTGCACACTGAGTCACTTCTTGGATATAAAACATCCTCCTTCTCATTTTGGGTCTCCAGGGTTTGATTTTTTACCATAATTTGAAAAGCTTAAGGCTGTAATAAACAGTTTACAACATTATATCCTCTCTGATTCTGAGAAGGGAATTTTTGACAACGCATTCAACCTGCAGATAGCCCTGCAAGTGAAAACAGCAGCTACAACTGGTGAGTAGGTTTTGGAAAAGAGAAAAATAACAAGAGGGCTTTTTTACCCTCACTTTCAACTCACTGATTCTCAGTATTTAATTTTTTTTTTTTTCTTAATCAACAAAGGAGATTTCAAGCTTGGCAGCTGTCAGAAGTGCTGTCATGTTCTATATGAAACAATAACAGGCACAATATCGAGAGAACGTCTATTAAATTTCTTCTAAATCCTTTAAGTGCAATAATTGAGGCCAGGATACATTTCCAAACATTCTCGCTGAACTTCTTAACAGCACATTTTCCCCTCATTGTTCAAAGATGACAAACAGAAAATGGAACAGGGAAGAGGTCAGTGGAGATCATCCGAGCCAGGGGTATTTTATACCTGTTGCTTGTTAGATATCTTCCATTTCCATGTCTGTATTACACAATAATTCAGTTTTGATGAGGCTTTTTTTTTGCTACATTTGCTTGGTCCAAGAATAAAAAATTCAGGATTTGCTTATGCTTAGTATTGTTCTCTCTTCTCTATATTTGAAGCTTAACATTAACTAAAAACCATTTGGCCCTTGTGTGTATTGCAAGAAATTGGGATTTTGATATTTGGTCATATTTAATACAGTCATTACACCGTGAAGGAGTTTAGTGTCATGGTCTGATCAAAATCTAGTTTTGGCTCCTTAACATTTTCTGCTCTTAACTACTATTCAGAAGCAATTCTTTCAGGCTGGAAAACAGGAACCCACCTCTACTCTCCAAGCAGTGGGGCCATGATCCCAGGTGAAAAACCCAACTGAGAACTTCCTTCTGCTCCCTCATTCATTCAGGTGTGAATTCCCCACCCTATCACACATCACATTCACCACCCTATCACACAGCAAACATGGAATAAATAACTGGTATTGTTAAAGACAGAAGCTTGGTAAGTCTCTCAGAATAATTTCCACCTAATTTGGAATGTCACTGATTTGTTTTGTTTCTTCATCACAGCAGCTTAACTGAGATATTTAAAAATTATCTGTTCTTTTGATTATTCCCACCCCCACTCTCCCCCCAAATATGTTTAGATGCAGTTTATTATCTTTGGAAATCACAGTCAGGAAGACAAACTAAGAATAACAATGTAATCCAGGGATAGGCAGCTGTTAATGCTGATAAGAGCCAGGAGAATTGATAATTGTCATCAGAGGGTAACTAAGCAAAGGAGCAAAAAATCAATGGATCTAAGCAATTATCCAAGAAAATATTACTTTAAAACGTGGTGAGAAATTAGGGTGGGGTAATAACCTTGCTGTTGAATGTACTGTTGCCTCTAAAGGTGTATGAATAAAACACCTCTTGGTAATTCAGCCTCTTAAGGCTGACATTTTAAACCATTCCTGCTAAGGTTTTAAAATATAAATGAATATTCCTTCTGTGTTGAACCTCGTGCTATTCAAATAAAGCTCTGATTTGGGGCTGGAACTCCTAAATAACCATGGGAGGTGTAAGCCCAAAGGATATGAGACTTTTCTTAATTAATAAAATATAATTTTTTTACATTTTTACTTCTTTTGCTCCATCTTAGTAAAAAACCTGCAGTAACAATATTTTGCTTGTTTGGTGAAGTAAACCCATTGCTGTCAAATCTTCACCCAGCTTTGGGTTGTCTTTTGTGAAAGCTCCTACTGAACACATTCCATTATCTCTCACTTCATAACTTCCATGCAGGAGAAGTTGGCATTCCTGACACTGGAAACGCAGCTTTTAAAAACAAGGAGTCTAAAATTCTTTCCTCTTAGTGGAGCAGATTCGTGATGCCCCACATTGTTGCTTCCATAGCTGCACTCTTAAGTCCATGAAATAGTTTATTCTGAAATAACATTTCAAGAAACATAGATACATTTGGAAAAGCACTTTTGTAAGTGCATATATTTGGAAAAGCATTTTTATAACTGTTTCTCCAGCTAAGATGTTTTTAAGTAGCACAGAAACCTGTTCTGTATTGGCATTTCAGCTTCCCCAGGTGTTTTGTCTTCTGATTCTCCCAATATCTGAGTAGTGAATGTGTGAAAGCTCTACACACTTTTACTGAATTAAGGTCAGAATTATTCTGACATCAGCGACCCTAAAGGACTGAATTTGGTCCTTAGTGAGCAAATCCATTAAAAATAGTTTTCTAAATCTGAGTGGCACCCCTGTGTATCTTCACAGGCAAGATTTCAATTAAACCATCTTGAGGGACCTTCCACAGAATCCCAGCATGGTTGGGGTTGGAAGGGACCTCTGGAGATCATCTAGTCCAACCTCCCTGCTAATGCAGCCCCACCTGGAGCAGCTTGCACAGGATCACCTCCCTGGGGGTCCAGAGAAGCAGAGATTTCTTCTACCTGAAAATTACTTCTTCAAGGAATCTCAGCAGTGGGGGAAGTAATTGTCCATCACAGAGCTGTGCAGTAAAGTTCTTCACAGAAGGAAATACTCCTGAGCACCTTTGTTCTTTCCAAGCATAGACATCCCAAAGAAGAAAAAAAAAAAAAAGGGAGAAAAATAGTGCTTGTAATTTATGTGCAGAAACAACCCATTAGATGTAAGTGAAGGTGATAGTAAAACTCATAGACTGCAAACCCAGCAGTCTTTTTATTCTTGCTCTAAGATAGATGTTCCTAATTTTCCACCTGTGTGGGCTTATAATGGATTTACTCAGTGACTTGAAGCAGCTGTTCCAAAGGCAAGGCTGAGAGGAGAACCCTGTTCTCAATCTGCCTTTTTACCGTGTTACTACCCTGCCTTGTGCAGCTTCTGACGAGGATGGAGTTAATTTTCCTCACAGTAGCCACTATGAGGCTGTGTTTTACATCTGTGCTGAAATGTTGTCAGAATGTCAGGCAAGCGCTCATTTTAACCAAATAATGCTTTCATCTGAATTGGATTTATTTCCCCAAGACAGACAATGTTCCTGAAAGGAATCTGCCCAGCAGGATTAGGAAATGGACAGCGGGAATTAGAGTGTTTTGAAGAGAAAATGGATATATTTACTGACGGGAATTATACCCACAGTGCTCAGGGAGTACAGATTTGACACTGCCCTTGCTGTTCTTGTGGAAGGTGTCCCTGCCCATGGCAGGGGTTGGAACTGGATGATCTTTAAGGTCCCTTCCAACCCAAACCATTCTGTGATTATGTGACTTTTAGATACCTCTGAAAGCACTGAGTCCCCTAAAGAAGGCTAAGCTGGATCCTTTGCACCTCAAGTCAGCTGTGACCGCGGATAAACCCACAGGTGTGGAGAGACTGAGGCTCGCAGACGGTTTTAATCAGCACATTTAATCCTGAAGACAGCCCTGCAGACGACTGCAGGAACGACAATACAAATGGCTTTGTTTTCCTGCTCTGCACTGGAGCAGGGGCACCGGTGGCTATTAGTTTTGTCCCTAAGGCAACTACAGGCAGGGAGGGAGAAGGAAGGGTTTTGCAGAGCAATTTTCCTGTGGCAGCTCTGCGGCAGCTTCTCTACCACACATATCCTCCCTTTCCTGGGAGCACAGGAATGCCTGGTTCGCTGCACGGGAAATTATTTACCCCTGCAATATTAAAAGAGCAGACAAGGGCTGTGGGAGGTACCAGAGGTGAAGCTGCTTTCTGCAGTGTGGTCTGTGCTCTGTTTCTCAGTCCAGGCATGTGTTTCATGACCAAGAATCAGTTTAGAGCAAGGCAAGATGCCTCCCTCCCACCTCCCCCACCCACTCCCCCAGCATAACACAAACCAGAAGCTCTACAACAAGCCAGAATGAGGGAATCAATTACATCTCTGTCTCTTAGGAAGAAGCAGAGTCTATAATGCAGATGTTTTTACAGCTGGGAGTACTGCTGATGATTTAATGCTTTAGGATAATTGATCCCTAGCATAGTTGTTTTTACAGATGAAGGGGGGGAAAGGGTCTGGGGGGAGGCAAGGGGAAGAGAGTGATAAATGTTTGCAAAAAAGGATGTTAGCTGCCATTAAATGCATCTCTCTTTGACAAGACATGGCACTTAAAAATAATATTTAACAGAGGCGGTTTGGAGAGAGACTTAGCACACAAAACAGCAGCAATTCCAGCTCTTGCTGAGCCCTCACTGCCTCTGGAGCTGCTGCCATATCCTGTATGCACAGTACTTCCCCGTTTCCATAAATCCTTGGCTCTGCTCACAGCAAGTGACCAAAGGAGAGTGAAGAACAGGCTGAAACACAACTCCCAGCTTTGTTTACTGCACTGGCAAATAGTTCTCCCTCTAACTGCATTATCCAGGATCAGGTTTGCCATTGATGAACTCGGTGTGGTATCAAGCCATGACACTTCTTGCCCCCATTATCTCATAATGAGCAGCCAACAGCCAGCCTTGGTATTTGGGAGGTCACTGTATGTTATTTATCTACCAGGATCATTTTAGAGTCCAGCTTAAACAGGCAAATCCCAGTCCCAGGACACTGACACATGATTTTCTTTCTGCTACATACATAACAATTAAGAGTGACCGCAGAGACAGTAAAAAATCTCAGCTGATCATTTATTATTATCCCCACAAACCTTAACAGATGAAATAGTTCTAAGAGTTAAACAGCCAGAGGAGGAGTGAGACAGAGAAATTCTCTACTCTTGCCTGAAATCAAGACCCTGAACTTGCAACAGTATTAAAATAGTAAGATAAAAAGCAGGTCTTTAATGGAAGCTCCCAGGTATCTCCATGGTTGTGGGCACACCCAGCATCAGATTTCTACAGTTTTTACAAATTTAACAAATCAGCATATTTAACAAATATTGTCCAATTAGAAGAGCAGTTGGTTAGGTAGTCTTCTGCCCCATTGGGGTTGGTCCAGGGGCTTCTTTGCCCCATTTCTTCTTGTGTCTTCTCAGATTCTGGTTGGAAAACAAAATGTCCTTGTTGCAGGTTCTCTTCTTGAAAATAAGACTAAACAGTATTTCAGCAGTGTGTTAGAAGGTTAGCTTAGTGTTCTGAAAAGGAGGGGGAAAAGGGTAGGAAAAGCACCAGAAGCTACAACCATCTATTAGTAGTCTACAAAGCTAAAAATATATGAAAAATGTATGGAAAGCAAAAATCTGTTTGGCAACAGAACCCAACTCTGGATTTCTAATAAATAGATTTCAAATTGGAATAAATAAATAAACACAAGA
Organism: Corvus kubaryi; assembly: GCF_017639235.1. Taxonomy (NCBI): domain Eukaryota; kingdom Metazoa; phylum Chordata; class Aves; order Passeriformes; family Corvidae; genus Corvus; species Corvus kubaryi. The sequence continues at coordinate 55,713,154 of NW_024581137.1, read as the reverse complement.
ACCAGTATTCCTGTACTGCTCAGTTAGTCACAGTGGTTCTGTGTAGCTTCAAAATCCAAGTTTATAGTTTTCCCAAATTATTAGATTTGGTGTATCCAATAGATTTAATTGATTATACTTACAGTAGTAATTGTTGCTGCCATAAATGATGCGTCACAAGAAATAAAAATAGATTTACTATTTTCTCCTCTCCCTGCACAGTTATGATTTGGAATATCGATCTGGTATAATCACTTTTTATTTTTAAATCTATCTTGACACACATACTTACTCATATCCTCAGAACTGCTTGGCATGGATGTTTCTTTGCTAATGATGTCAAACCCAGAGCAGCTTCTACCAAAATATGTCATCTAATTTTGGATATCATTCAGAAAATTGGAGGTTATTTTAGATCCAAAGAGAGACTATTTGCTCACAGAGTCTGTGGGTAAGATTTACAGGTAGTGTAAATATTCCCAAAGATTTCACCTGCATTCAATGGCATTTTTAAGATTTATTCCTACTGGGGTGTGAGATCAGGAATTCTGTTATTTTCTGCTGCTGCTAAAACATCTCCAGGGCAGAAATTCAGCTGTTGCTGATATCACAGTTTTTCAGACTGTGTGTAGATGTGTGTGTGGAGATTCCTGTAAACACTGCCCAAACTTGTCACCTCTGTACAATTATGGTGGCCTACGGATGCTCTCATCTGCATCTTCTCCTCTCTTATCTTAAGGAAGGGAAGAAACACAAGATGATTTAAGTTGAAGCAGGGATGCTTTTTGATAACCCTAAATCATGGAAAGGGAATGTGATATGGATCAAGACTGACACATCCTCCACAAGCAATTAATTGCTTAGTTTGTCTTTATTGCCTAAAGTAGGTAAGAAAGTTTTTCTATGAATTATAGTTGAGGTAGAACCTTCTCCTCAGAGATTCTGAATGCTCACACCTTCAAAAGATTTCAGGAGTGGTCACATTTAAATCTGAAAGCCTGTCTGATTCTCATATGAGTTGGTATCACAAAAAAAACAAGACCTTTCCCTACAAGCTTCACCAAACCTTTTTTGTCATAGGCAGAAAATGGACAGACAAAAGAGAGAAGTTTTGAAAGCTCATGGGTCAGCTCAGTTGCCAAGTCACACTGAGGGTTTCAGGCCACCGACTTCAGCTGAAGTTTGTTAGAATGTTGGGTCTCAGTCCATTTTTTAATCATGGAGAAATATAATCAGGACTTCTATTCATCATGAATGTAAACCATTTGATCAATGGCACAGACTTAAAAGACTGTGTTGTAAATGCATGTTTAGCAGAACAGAACACTGGTTCTTGTAAATGCTGTTTATCTGGGGCCAGGGTTTTTTCAGACTTTTTTTCAAGTGAGCCAACAACAGATTCCACAGGCTCTTGTTCCTCAAGGAAGATAAAACAAATGATCATCTGATTACCTTAAATACAGAGGGAGCCTTTGTAGGAGGCAGTGTTAGAATCCAGACGCTTCTGTCCTTGGGTTGTTTCCTGTGTGAAACAGAGAATTACACAGCAGTGATTAGAAAGATTGCAGCTGGACCTGTCTGAATGATCAGCCCCAGATATCAGTGTGTTCCATCTGATTTCCTTCGAGCAAGCTCATGAAATAACAACAACCTACAAACACATCCTGGCAGACAGCAGCCCACCAGCAGGTTAACATTCCCTGGAAATGTAAAGCAGCTGCTCCATAAGGGAAAGGTTTTACATCTACCCTACCCTTCTCCCAGCCCTGGAAGGAAATTCTGGGACAGAAAATGAGTGGGAAATGCAGGTCTCTTGGAAAGACCTTCACTTTAAATGTTTTTTCCTTCAACTCATGTTAAGTCAGCCATAATATTTTTGCATCCTGAGGAGTGTGCACCAGCCATGGGTTGGGTTTGAGGTAAGGTCCCTTCAAAGCCATATTTCTGTGCCATCATGCCAAGTACCTGCTCAGCAGCTCATTATTTTGTTACAGCACATTGCTACTGCAACAGGTTTGCTTCCAGAAGAAAATGAATCATGCTTTGAATATTGACTCTGTGGACTTGATGTGCATCGACTACAAGGGAGTGTGGGCTGAGTGAGTAATGGAAATGTCTGCATTTAGCCAGCACTGCTTTTGGAGAGATGACATTGAGTGCTTGGCTCTCCCCTGAGCTGCCAAACAGCCACAGCAACAGAAGATTGCAGAAGGCTGAAGAGCAGACCAAGTACTTTGGTGTCAAGCGTGGAGGCTGCTGAGAAATATTTGTTTCCAGTGTTTCCCATCACTGTTCCTTCACATGAGCCTATAAGACAAAGGGAGTGAGTCTCACAGATGGAAAGGAGGTGGATGCTGGAGGTGGGTGTGGGCAGATTTGTTCAATATTTTGAGATGCTATAAAAATGGCCTCTGCAAAAAAACCTCCAACTACCCAGGAATGGTCCTATGGTGAACTAGATGCTGCTTGAGATCAGGGTGACTGAGTACATGGAAAGGCTGGGCTGGGGCTAATGAAGTTTATATGAAATATATGTGATAGTGAGGCAGTATTTCTGTTTGTTTCATGCAGAAATTCCAGTCTTTTCAAGAATTCTTTTCAAGCATTTCAAGAATTTATTATGGTTAATAAATAATTCATGGTTCAGTTTGGCTTTTACAACACGGTAGGAATACACTGCAGTGGTTTAAGTTAGAAAACCATGAACCTAAAAGTATTTCAATGAACTTAATAGTGGGTTAAATGTAAGGGAATTGGGAGCATCCACTCACCCAATCCTCCTCCAAGTCAACATGAAACAGCAAAGGAATAGTAAAAAAAAAAAACGTGAGTTTTTTGAGAGAGGAAAATCTGCAATGGAGCTGTTGTGATGGAGGCTGTATCCCAGAATATCAAACAAACACTAATTTTAACCAAATAATCCTTGCGTCAGATTTGGATTTATTTCCCCAAGACAGACCACATCCCAAGAAGGAATCTGCCCAGGAAGGTTAGAAAATAGACAGTGGGAATTTGAGTCTTTTTGAAAAGAAAGTGAATATATTTACTCACAAGAACTTCTCAGTGCTCAGGGAGTGCAGCAGCCTCTTGACACTGCCTTTGCTGTTCTAGTGGAAGGTGTCCCTGTCCATAGCAGCACTTTGGATCTTTAAGGTTTCTTCCCAAAACCAAAGCATTCTAGGATTTGCCCTGACATTTACCTCCTTCCTCTCTCTCATCCCTAGGAGTGATGCCTCCAAGGTCACAGCCATTTATCTTGTTTTCTTCTCCTTTCTCAAGCTTCCAAGTCCTCTTTCTTTTCTTAAATCATTGTTTCCTTTTTCATGGACATGGAAAAGTTTGGGGCAGTGTTGCCATTTCATGTCTTTTCCAGTAACGAGGTTTGGCCAAAGAGCACTCCAGCCTGTGGTTGTTGTGATCATTCTCAGCTGTTTTGTGGAGAAAAAAACAGCAACAAAAGAATGGAAAGAAACCAGAACACCGTCATCTCCATGGAAATAGGGATAACATGTTACTTTCCCCCAGTGAGTGAACATAAATTGCTCCCAGGTTTTGGTGAATTTTCAAACAAGACACCTTATTCTCTTTTGAAGGGAAGATTTACTGACTGTGAGCAGGACTGTGGGTGGCAGCATCAGAGACACTGCATTCAGGTTTAAATGGGGCATTTGGAGGAGATTTAACGTTCACAGAATCAAAGAATCGTAAAGCAGCTGGGGTTGGAAGGGACCTTTAAAGGTGATGTAGTCCAAGGCCCTTTGGGGTGGCCCAGAGTCACATCCAACCTGACTTTGAATATTCCCAGGGATGGGGCATCCACAGCCTCTCTGAGGAACCTGTGCCAGTGTTTTTCCACCCTCACTGTAAAAAAACTTACTCCATAGTTTAAGTCTCCCCTCTTTTAGTTTTAAGCCATTAGATCTGGTCCTATTAAGCAAGTCCTGCTAAAAAGCCTTTCCCAACTTTCTTATAGGCCCCACTAAGTTAATTAACAGGAACTGTTAATGCTGCCTTAGGTACTGTAGAACTGCATTTCCTTGTCTGGCTTTTTCAGGGATATAATTCCTGTTGATACTTTAAAATCACTCTTAAATAAATTACTTATCTTATGACATTTTTGCCCAGTGGCCAGCCCAGGGATGCCATATATGAAACCACTGAAGTATCTAATTATGACTTATGGCATAATTATGACATGGCCATGAACAACATAATGTGAAATGGAATTGTAAAGAACAGCTTCTACAGAATCGCAGAGTCTTTAAGGTTGGAAAAGACCTCCAAGATCATTGAGTCCAACTGTTCACCCAGAACAGTTTGCCACCAGACCATGTCCCCAAGAGTTGCATCCACGTGTTCTTTGAACACTCTCAGGGATGATGATTTCACCACTTCCTTGGGCAGCCTACTCCTATTCCTTTCTATTCCAATGCCTGACAACATTTTCAGGTGCACCTTCTCTGGCAGAACTTGAGGAGATTTCCTCTCATCCTTTTTCCTGGGAGAAGACCCCAACCCCCACCTGGCTAAGTGTCCTTTCAGGTACTTGTGCAGAACAATAAGGTCTGTCCTGAGATTCCTTCTTTCCAAGCTGTAGGAGCACTGGAACTAAATCAGGCACAAGATTTTTCAGGATGTGAGGCAATGGGCACAAATTGAATTACAGAAAATTCAACTTAAGCATAAAATACCTTCTTTGCTGTGAGGGTGATTAAATCCTGGAGCAGGTTGCCCAGGGAGATTGTGGAGTTTCCGTTCTCAGGAATATGCATAACCCTGTTAGAAACAGCCCTGGGCAACCTGACCCACTTGATTCCCCTTTGATTGGTGTCATTGGGTTAGAGACCTCAAGTATCCCGTGATAGTGTTATGTTTAATAAAGATAAATCTGGAGGCACAGAAGGCCAGAAGGTGTATCCATAGAATTATAAAGGCATCAGAATTATGTGGTTTAGGAGCAAGGAGCAGAAGGATGCACAACTCATTTTTAACTCCAAGGTGGCTCTCACAGCTGCTATGTTTCATTCTGACACATCCCATGCCTTGATAAAACTGTCTGAAAATTGGTTCCAGCAGTGGACAGGAAAACCTGCTCTTGGTAGCAATGTTGTTTATGGACAGAGGCCACTCTATTTCAGAAAATTGCAACAGATTTACAAGCATAGAGAGGATTTTTGCTGCACAATATAAGTGATTACTTCCAGAAATGAACTCTTAGCTTCCTCTTTTTTTGAGAATTGCCTTGTCCTGTAGCCCTTCTGCATCAAAACAGAGTAATCCATTTCTCTTGTTTGGAGTGAAAAATATTCTCTCCATCAGCCCATTTCTATCCAACAGGATGAAAATTTCCTGACAAACAAAAATGCATTGAAATGTCAAAAATTATATTAGTTCTACTATGACAACAAATACAATTGCTGTTGATTTCCTGAATTTGTAGCTCTCTTTTTTGTTTTCTTCAAAAGCTTATTTGCAGGAAGGAACTACAATAAAAAAAAGAAAAAAAATACAAAACAAACCACAAAAAAAAAAAAAAAAAAAACCAACCAGCCAAACAAACACGTTGAAACACTTCTAATTATAAATGATATTTCACAATGTACTGCAATGAAGAAATTATGGTATTGCACTGCAACAGAGCGTTTTAAGCGTCAGACGTGGATAATTTGGGCAATCGTGCTGCAAAATTGCTGCAAGATTTTGAAGAGTTATTTTAGTGACATGTTAAGCTTGACAAGAAAAGCCTATTCGCAAACACTTGCACATTGTCATATTTGAACAATGGCCCATTAATAACATTTCCATAAAATCTTTTCATGTGGTTAAGGCTAAACACACCAGAGAGAGAAATGAGAGATGATTTGTAGCTGTACCTTCAAGTGATTTCTTCAATCCCACCATCTCTGGGCAGAGTTTTAAAAACCAGACTCTGATTTTGGAAAGAAAATACCAAAAAGCCTGATGATTTGAAGTCAATGTAACTGACTGACAAGATGGCCACTTTGTTTCCAAGATCCCTCTTGGAGGACCAATCCTTAATTTACAATCAGAGAATGATTTAGGTTGGAAAAGCCCTCTAAGATCAGAGCGTCCAGGCATTAACCCAATATTTCCAGATCCCCCACAAAACCATAGCCCTAAGTACCACATCTTTATGGTTTTTAATGCTTCCAGGGATGGTGATTCCATCACTTCCCTGGGCAGCCTGTTCCAATGCCTGACCACTCTTTCAGTGAAGAAATTTGAAAGACAATTAAGAATGTAGTTATGGCAAACTACTTACCAACTAAATAAAATGTTCATGTTTATGAAGACAAAATTAAATTGCTTGGAAATTCACGGGAAAAAAATCCTATTTAAAATCTTTCCCATGTAAAGTTGGTCCGATTCCCTCTGAATCAGTGTTGTTTGTCCAGCTGGTCACCTTCTCTTCTCTGGGTGCATATATCACCAGAAGGTCCTGACTACAGGATGGAAAATAATGACAGTCAACATCCCAGAAAACATTTCAGGATTATGAAAAAAATTCCAATCTGCATCTGGCTAAATGCAAGAATTTTCAAAAGCTTTTCATTGAAAGCCAAGAGGAAATGATCCATTTGAGAAAAGCCAGTTGTGTGTTGGTTGTGAGCCCCACTCAGGAGCATCGAAGGGGTTTTGGGAGCCAAGACTTCCAAAAGCCAATCATTCCTCACTTCTCAGTCTCAAGGTTAGAGAGGAAGTCCATGGGAGAAATTGGAACAGATCCTCTGTTTTGGGGTTATCAGCCACCCTACAAACAACCATCCCTTCTGCAATGAGCCAGCCAGAATTTCACTTCAGTATGCTGAAATCTGTGGCTGTGTTTAAGTTATTCATTAAAAACTTGTCTGGACTTGACTCCCTGAGCTTTCATTTCTCTGAGTTTCCCTGCATAGACTAAGATTCAGTCTTGAAGAAAATGAGTGTAAAGTTCTGTCCAATGGGTCAAACTACCCATCCACTGCACAGATATGCACTGACAGGTTTTTTGAGTCTGTGTGATTAAAAAAAAAAAAAAGAAGTTGTTACTGAACCTGCAGTTTAGAGATTCATAAATCTTCATTGGCCAAAATTTGCTTTCTGACTCACGACTTCTCGTGATTTATACCTCAGTGTATGCACTTTGGCACAGAAGAGTTTTTAGAGAGAAAATGGAGATGTGAGCAAAGCTGAAACACAGCACTCGGAACCAATCAACAACATTAAGATGAATTACTCTGATTGGCCACTACTTGGTTAGTTGGGAAAAAAAACAAAAAACAAAAAATCCCCACAACCTTTTCCAGAGAAAAGTCCTTATTCTGAGTAGTTTTGAGCTGAAAATGTTTGGCAAGCCCCATTTACCACTGCTCTGCTCTCAACACATGACAGAGTCATCCATCTTACACATGAGCACCTCTTCACGCTGGGATGAAATGCAGCCACCCACAGCTGAATTTCACATTACAGGAGTGCACCAGCACATAGGAAATACTTTACAAATGTGAAAGTAGGCGGGTGTGTCTAAATTCTCAGCCTTATAAACTGCTAATCCTCCTCTCTTCCCACGCAGCTGTGCTAATGGCTCACCTACTAATCCACTATTTGAAAATCTGCATAAACCTTCTATAGCATGTGTATGTTTCCTTCCTTTTCCTCACCCTGATTCATCAGCTCACCTTTCACGTGTTGCTACAGACCTTTGAGTCTTAGCTACTCCATGAGATGAATGGTGAGCCCAGTTAAGAGAATTCACATTCCCATCAGCTGTTTTCCTCTTTTTTTTTTCTTTTGGTTGCTTGTTTGTCTAGCGGTGATTAAGGTTGCAGTTCCACTCGTTAGTGAAGTGTATTAAATTGTAATATCAATAACTGACAACAGCACTGCCCTGGGACTGACTGTTCCACAAATCTATATCAACAAGCCAAAGAAAGCTTTTTGAGCATTGTGTCTCGAGGCATGGTGGAAATGTTTACTCCCTGCTTCCTGCCTGGCTCAGGATCAATGTCAGGGATAGAACAAGACAGGACCTGTCAAACACAGTAGAACTGTGCTCCATGATTTCAAGTAAAACTGCCTTACACTGAGAGGCACCAAGATAAGTTTTAGCTTGGTTTGTGGGGGAAAAAATAGATTTAAAAAAAATCAAAAAGAAAATAACCATCACGCCTCCTCAATGTGAATTCCTTCAACAACCTTCGCTGACAAATTCTCCAAGTTCAGGATTTTGATATAAGCTTAAAACTTGTACTCTTAGAAATAGAAATCACTTAGAAATATCCTGTAATACTGAGGTTTCGGTATAAATGATTTTCCATTTTGGGGACTTTCTGTGACAGATGCTGTACAGAGATGTAAAGCCTAACTGTCCTTACCATAAAGATCTTTTAAGATGTAGCAGATGGATGAAATAAAAGAACACTGGCGGTGGCACTGGGAGAAATGAGTTGCAAAATTAATACGGTGTTTAGGCCTGAAGAGGAAGATGAACATTTTTAAAACCAGCTTGAAAAAGGAATCACAACTTACCATTAACCTACTTATTGCTAGACAGCTGTGTGATGGAGAAATCTAACTGAAACAGAAATCTGTGTGTGTCTATTTCTGTGTGGGCAGGGGATGGCTCAGTTTTGCAAAGAAATACAGGTTATGCAACCACATTGTTTGTCCGTGTACATTTTAAATAATTTTCACCTAATAATGGCCAATTTCATACCTATTCAACAAAATATCAGAATCTCGAAGACTTTAAAATCCAACAGGAGTTGCAGGTAGCCACAGTGTCATTTCTTTCATGGCAGTGGTGGAGATTTGAGACAAGCTCTGTGGCCAGGTGCCCAATCAGCACTGTCTTCTCTTGCCTTTCTGCTCAAAAAGGTCAATATGTGGTGCTTGACTGTCAGAGGCATCATCAAAGGAGTGAGAGGGCTTGGAGAGAGAGAAGCCAGGTCAAGGTGTTGCTCTAGACATGAGGGACTTGAGACATTGAGAAGTAAAACAGATGTGAAAAGGTAGAGAGGATTCTTGAGTTTACTAAGAATAAAGTGTACTAGTTTGAAAACAAACCAGTGGGAGGCTCCAAGTCAGAATAACAATTTAATGGGGAAATTAAAGAAAAGGGGAAAAAAAAACCTAAAAGAGAACACTGGTTCAAACTGACAGAGTCAAGATACAACCTGAGTCCCTGTTAGGCAGGGTGGTGGTAGCAGTCTGGTAGAATGGTGGCTGCAGTCCTCTGGAGCGGTGATCCTGTAGAAAAAAAGGGGTCTGCTCTTCCTCAGAAGGTCCAGTGGTGGCTGTGTAGCTCCTGTCCTCTGGAAATCCAGGGGGAAGGGTTGTCTCTGGTGTTCAGAATCTCTGTTTATATCCAGGATGGGATGCTTGGTTCCTCCCTCTGGGTGGAGCATCTCACAATGGGGTAATGAGTCATGAGGCCAAGTGTTGATTAGGCTCATTAACAGAAGATAGTCCGGAGGGAGTTATCTCTGAGTCATGGGGCAGGACAATGATGGGCCATTAACAGAAAGATAGTCTGGGGGGAGGAGGCAAGGAAACACTGCCCCAGCTGGTTCCAACAGCTCATGAGGATGGTAATAGAATACACTGCAACCCAGGACATAAAGTGATAGATTTGGAGTGAATTCCAGGCAATTTGAGGGTGCTACCTTCCAGCAGAGCTACCATGGGAGACCAAACCTCCTGCACTGCTCCTCAGTTTCGATGACAGCTTGAAATCTTGCACCTTTTTGGTAGGAAAAGGATCAGTAGTTCTTCAAGTCTGAATTGCCTTGAACACATCATTTATTTTCTTGAAGAGTAATCAAACACACTGTTCCTGTCCTAAATCCACTTCATTCCAGAGTCCTCTCACATCCTGCTCACTAAGGGCCACTATGGATGAGCATCTCATATTCAGAAAAAACATTCCCATTGCTCTGTCACAGCATCTCATATTCAGAAAAAACATTCCCATTGCTCTGTCACAGCATAAAGTATAGATCTCTACAGAAAATATTACCAGGCAATTGTGTAAACACCACAAGTCTTTAGCGCTGCTTTCCAAGGTTAGCAGGTTTCAGCTCCTCAAATCCGTGAGACTCAGGAATTTCCTCTTGAAGGCTGTTCAGCAATGTTACTGTCCTTGCTTTCAGGAAGCATTTCTTGACCTTATATTACATTTTTATATTCAGTCTAACACCTTGTCCTTTTACAGAAATGAATTGTCCTAACAGCAAGGAAAGAAGGCAGCTGTGAAACGTTTGGTTGTCGTTGATGGGTTTAGTTCCTTTTAAGAAATTCTCTGATAAGAGAATTAGGAAAATTAAGCGCTCACCTGATCCACCATGATGCTCCCAAATCAAGACCACAAAACCAAAATCCTTTGTGAGAAGATAAAAAAAAACCTGCAGATCACTCTACAGAAGTGTAACACCACCTGTAGTGTTTCTTCAGTGAATGGGAATTGGATAACTCTGGATTTAGGACAGCAAAACTGGAGAACATTTATCACAGGATTGTTTCAGGTCCAACCTCCCACACCAAGGGAGTTCAAAATTCAAAGTGAGAACAAAAAGCACAAAGATCTCTCAGGCCTAGGGTGGGATTCTTGGGGTGTCCTGTGCAGGGCCTGGAGCTGGACAAGATGATCCTTGTGAGTCCCATCCAACCAGGATATTCCATGATTCTGTGATTTTTCCAGTGACCTGTTGCCAAAAAACCTACTGCATCTCAAACAGGCTGAAGGGAGACCAGTGTAGTTAATAATTAGAATGGAGAATGTTGGTAGAAATCCCTGAGCTGAGATCCCATAACTGGTACTTGCATGGATAATGTTTCTCCCTGTTTCCAGCCCACAGGTTTTCTAATCCTCTGTGGTTTTTCTAAAACAGTTTAAAATCTTAATCCTCTTGGTCTGGTCCCTGCTACCTTCCAGTGCAAACAATGAGACTGTTATGTGCATGGATTTCTTGCCCCACCTCTTCTTTCCATTCCATCTGGGTTTGGGTGTGGAGACCTATCCCTGGGTTCAGCAGGAAAAGCATTCATCTCTTAATTTAAAACAACCCATTTTAGTTACTTACAGGGTTTCTCATGTTTCTAAATGGGGGTTATTTTGGAAGATTAAAAGACCCTCGTCACTTGCTCAAGGACACTTTTGTTGGTGGAACTATCTGGGAAGTCACTTAAATCTCTTCAAAACTGATGGCAAGATTTCCAAAGTTTAATTCACATAACAGAGGTAATTATTTTGTTTGTCACAAAAGGAGAACTGCATGTGGTAAGCGACTAAAGGACTTGCTTATTTTTAGAAATTAATATTTTTAGGTGTTGCTATGGAAGCAGCTTTGAATGTGATCAGAATGGGATAATGCAGGACTTAAAATATACGTGCAGAAAGCTGCCTACTCACTCTCTGGGCACCCTAAAGATCTCAGGAAATACATCAGATGCCATAAACTATAAACACAAGGGGAGACATTACATAACTCCAATCAGGTGAAAGAATTTTGGAAATGGATCCTGAGATTTGAAGCAATGAGATGCAATCTTAAAACAGAACATGCAATGCAAGCTGTAAGACATTGTTTTCGGATGGAATTTAACTTTATTCAGTAAAAATCCTTTGTTGAAGAAAGACATTTTCTGTAGAATGGTAGAAAGGTTGATATAAATTTGTAAAATTTTTTGGTTTAATCTTCTACTCCAGAAATAAACAGTTAGATAAGGTTATCTGTCCAGATACACCTTCAGCAAGCTCTTCTGAGCTAAATGAATAAAGAGCAAATCTCTGTCCAAAGCTTAAGAACTTCAGGCATTATTGGGTCAAAAATCCCCCACATTCTGCCAGGTTGGTTATTTCTCCATATCTTTCTACTTTATCTTTCTACTAAATGCTAGATTATTTTTGGTAATTCACTAGAGGTACCAGGCTGAATGTATTCCCCAGTCATAACAGTCTGCTCTGGTGGGACCCCACCTGCAGTGCTGGGATCTCCTCTGGGGCCCCAGGACAAGAACGATGCAGAGCTGTTGGGATGAGTCCAGAGGAGGCCACAGGGATGTTCCAAGGGCTGGAGCCGCTCTGCTCTGGAGCCAGGCTGGGGGAGCTGGGGGTGTCTACTTGGAGAAGAAAAGGCTCCAGAGAGACCTCAGAGCTCCTTTCAGTGCCTAAAAGGGCTCCAGGAGAGCTGCAGAGGGACTTGGGACAAGGGATGGAGGGACAGGACACAGGGAATGGCCTCAAACTGACAGAGGACAGGTTTGGATTCGATATTAGGAGGAAATTGTTTCCTGTGAGGGTGGGGAGGCCCTGGCACAGAGTGCCCAGAGAAGCTGAGGCTGCCCCTGGATCCCTGGAAGTGTCCAAGGCCAGGCTGGATGGGGCTTGGAGCAGCCTGGGATAGTGGAAGGAGTCCCTGCCCATGACAGGGGTTTGGAAATGGATGATCTTTAAGGTCCCTTCCAACCTAAATTCTCTATGATTCTGCAATGTATCAACAGTGGATATGAAGAAATATTGTGAGGAGTTGAATCCTTGCAACTTCCACTGAAAAAACCTGAAGTGCATGGAAAACAAACAAGTTCATCTCTTGCCTCCATAAAACCCACCATGAGGCCAACTATCCACTCAAATATTGCAAAGCACTGATTTTGTTGTGCCTCCTTTTCCCACCAAACCTCAGCCCCAGGGACGGAAGTCCACAGGCAGAAAGGGGAAAATGGAGAATTCAGAGTTTTGTTTCCTCCTGTCACCCTCTGAAATTTCCACTTGAGAAAAGGTGCAAAAGTTGCTGAGACCTTTATAGGTTTGCAAATCTTTTCATCTTGGCTCCTATAAGGAAATTTAGGAGGCTGAATATGGAGAAGGCTTCAGTCTCTTATGTAGACGTTTTTCAAAATGTGTTTCATAGGGGCATGATTTGGCCCTCACTTCAAGAGGCAAAAAAAAAAAGAAAAAAAAGAAAAAAAAAGAAAAAAATATATAATTTTCTTTTAAATTTAATGTCTCGGGCAGATGAAAATCGGTGAAAATTGACTGAAATGTTAATTTTTAGTTGTTCAATTAACGTTTATTTAAAAGCTATTTTAAAAAGTATATTTTTGGAACATAGTACCCCAATACTGACTGGCAGGCAGAGGAATAAAACAAGGCAGAAAATAGTGCTGAACTAAGGGATTGCAGCTCCATTAGGAACACATTAACGTATGCCTGCACTTTTTGATGCACTACAATCATCTTTAGAGTTGACAGCACTGACACTCGTGAGTTCAGTCAGCCCAGGATCCCATCGAGAAAAGAGCAGGGCCAGGGAATTTGTCAGAGTCTTCAGGCACAGATGAATTTCCAGTAATCAGCTGCAGTCTAACTTCCAAGAAACATTGATAATTGCAATATTTCCAGTAAATATTTCCATCTCCCGAAGGTTCATTAAATTTTTTGAATGTTTTCTTAGTACAGCACACCTGGTCTCACACCTGCTCTTTTCACGGCTGGGAAAGTATTAGCAATGTGTAAAAAATAAAATGAAACAAAACCAGTAAAAACTGACTCTACAATGTAGTTTAAAATACCATATTTACTGTGAGAATCTGGTAACTCAGGGTAGGATTTCCCTGGATGGGGATACCTAAACTTAAGACTGCAGGTTAATGAACTTCTCGGTGCATTAGGTGTTTATTCAAAGGAGATTTAATCAATTAAACTAAATAGAGCCTAGAGAGCATAAATTTCCAGGGACAGGACTGTGAATTCAGCACCTTTCTTGAGGCCCTAGGAAAGACAAGGGAACAGCAGCACTGCAGGGGATTAAATCTAAGAGTCAGTACAGTAAATCCATTAAAAACACCACAGAAACTCTCCAGGATAACAATGGATTCCTATTTTGTGTTGGTTTGGGATTTAGTGCTTTGAGATCTTATTCTTACCAATTTTCTAGGTCTGATTATAAAGAATTTACTGATAGAGCTGATTCATTTATGTCCTTGTCACCAACATCCTTAAAACTCCTTGATTATTTCTGTGCCTACACCTCTATGTAAATGTCCTCCAAGCCTGACATCATGAATGGACCTTCCAGGAATAAAAATGCAATTGACAAAACAATCTTCCTTGGAACAAGCAATATGAGTTATAAATATAGATATATTTGATCCAACCATATATTAAAAGACATAATTGTATTTATCACTACCCATGAGGCATCTGAATAATGCTGACAAAATGCAGAAAATATAGGAAAGAACAGATGAAAGGGAACAAACAAACGAGGAATAAAAAGGACTGACTGACAAGGTAAAACAACCTGCTTTTCTAAACAACAGATGCATGGACGTGAGGAAAAAATTTAAAATTTCAGGTTTTTAGAACGGTACAGCAAACTGTGGCTAAGTAAAGAAAAAATACTGAGGGATGTGGATACCCAAATCCTAACAGACCAATCCATCCCTGGATGATGTGTTGATCTGTTGGCCTTCTCTGAACTCCACCCAGCTTGTGAGCATCTTATGCCTTTTGCTCTGCAAGCTTTTGAAGCTGGATCATGCAAACATTCATTTAAGCTCTGGTCAATAGTGCTGCAGCAGTTTATTGACAAAGCAAGGTCTGAGTTCAGAGCCTGGGTCATCCAACACTTTGCAGCACTGCAATGAGTTAATCTGGCTGGTGATTTGAGGATTTTAAGTGCAGGTTATGCAAATCTGCCAGGAATTACCTCAGTAGCTGTTCAGCTTCTTATGGTCTTCTTTGCCTGGAAGGAAAAAATAAAATACCAACAATTTTGGCTTGCTGCAGATAGAGGTTTCCTTCTTTCTTATTTTAAAAAAGCTTTATTTCCACAGTGTTTGGGGTTTTTTACATTTGTATGCATTAAAACACACCACAAAATCCACACAAAATCCTTTTCATGCATTTACTCCACTTGAAATCACCTTAAAGCAACAAATCCCACTGTTCACTGATCCAAAAGTGCAGCTGATTTTGAAATTCAGCACACCTTGATTCTCTATCACTCGTGTCCCCAACATCTACAGAACAACTTTTATGTGCTCCCTGCTGGAGAAATTGGAGGAAAAAGACCTAAAAATCCCATACTAGTTCAGTGCTTCTCTCGACTCCACTTTGCCTGGAACTTAATAGGGACAAATAATAAAAAAATTGAGAATAACAATTATTCCAACAGAAAAAAAGGGAACAAATGCAATCCAATTTCTAGAATTACTCTTTGTCCCAGAATTTGACCTTCTGTATGTTAATTCAGTAAAGATCTACATTTTTTTTCCCCAGCCTGGACTTCCTGATTGCTTCATTCTTCATTACAGCATCCCTTTACTCAAGGATTGAAGAAAACAAAGACCTGATGCTCAGGGACCTAGTTTAGTAGAGGACCTGGCAGTGCTGGGTTAATGGTTGGACTCAATGATATTAGAGGGCTTTGCCAACCTGAATTGACTTGATGTGTTCTCACTTTTTTACCTTTTTATTGATTTGGTCTCTTTTTCATTTACATCTGCAGTTTAGAAAAGAGAGGAGGAACAAAAAATCCAAAGAGAAAAACAAATACTAATAAGGGCAGTAAAATAAAACAAAAGCAAAAGCATTTGAATAAGAACCTGCTGCAAAACAAGGACTTTGTTCTTGTTGTTGAAGGGTTTCTCACCAGCCAAGGAAGAAGCAGGTGAGCACTTAAGGGCTCTTGTAGCAGCCAAGAGAAATCTGACTCATAAACAAACATTCCTGTGCCTTCTATCTCTGCACACATTACAGTCCCCTTGCAATTAGAAAAATTCAAGGATAATCATCTTAAATCCCATGTTGGAGTGAAATTTGGACATCACTTTGAGCTGTGCCAGGGGCTTATTGCAGAAAGGTATCCATGCCCATCTCCTCACCTTCCCTTTCCCACCTGTGCTTCTGCAGCCGGGTAGAGGGATCAGTTCAGCTGAAAAAACCACACCAAGGTAATCAGTTTCCAGCTGATACAGCCTCTGATCTGTTCCTTTGTGCACCCATGTGCATCCTAGAACACAAAAGCTCCGTGTAGAGCAGCAGCTTTCTGTGGGTTGGAGTGGCTGCACACCCACAGCTTGAGAACTGCTTTTGTGTGTTTTGGAGAAATGCTAGTACACAGCAGGGTTTAACAGCTGCAGAGGATATTAAGTAGTAGGTGTTGCAGAAGAACAAATTGTTTCAAAAATGAAAACTCATTTTTGGCTTCATTTCCCTCTTCTCTTATTCCCTGCAGAGCACACATGTTGTCCTGTAAGATGTAAACATGAAATCCTGAAAACAGTGCCTTGCCCAGTGCTCAGTGTAATCCCAGTAGCCCACAGAAAGAGAGGTTAGGTGTTTTCAGAGGTGACAAAATCTCCAGTAGATGCCAATTGCTTGATATAAAGTCTCCCTGATGTCAGGGAATTTGTCACTTTTCATTACAGAAGTGATTAAACTATTCCAAGTAAAAAAAAAAAAACAAAACCCTAAAAAAAATAAAGAATGAGAAAATGTAGAGAAATTATTTTTTTGTTTTTGTGTTTAATTGACTATAAATAGATTTTACATATGTGCCTCAATCTCTCCTTTTCCCTGCTTCCATATTTTTCTACAAAAATGGTATTTAATTTTCGGAGTCACACTTTCTAAACTCCCACCCATCAAAACTTTTTCTCGTTCTTCCTTCATCTAAAAAACCTGAACTGGTCATTTGTGCTCTTCTTACTAATCTTTGTCTTGTTTAACCTATGATCCCAGCTTTGACTTTAAGCTTTATTTTCATGTCTTAAACCTTGCTGAAGGTTCCCTCAATAAGAGAGATTTTCTCCTGTATTATATTTCACTTCATTTCATTTCACACCTCAGTCTAACACTCAGCAATCTATGGAGGAAAGCTTTCCCCACTCCGGGGGAATGAGGGGACACCTGGGGACATGAGTAGGGAAGGCCTCATCAACCCGTTTATCATTTCAGATGTATCATGTCTCAGAGAAAAATCTGTTACCTAATTTGTCACTTATTAACTGGGCTGACAAACAAGAGAGAAGGAATAACTCTACCCCTGGAGCTGCCCAGTGATCCTGGACCTTCCAGAGCTGAGTTAGAAGGTATCACATCCCCTGTTTTCTCCTCAAATTACTATGCAATTCCTAACCTTTTCCTTCTATTTTGGCCCATTAGGAGAGTCGTGGCTTCTTCATAGCTACAACACTGGTAATCAAGTTTTTCAGCTGTTAAATGGCTCCTCATCCTAGACTGCTGTAGCAATAAATCTTCCTAAAAGCCTCCTGATTGCTCAAGTATTCACAGTTACTGAATAGCTAAAAATAGCTTAGGTGCCCTCTGAAACCTCCTTTTATCTGCACACTTGTTTTCTCTCTCTGTCCAAAACCTGATATTACAGTCATTTCTTTTTCCTTCTCTGATCTGCTCCCAGAAGGCATATTTGCTAAATTACAGCTATCGAGTGTTTTACAGTCTGGATCCTTTTTGGGGTTAGAAAACCCCAGATTGTAAGGGTTTGTCATAAGTACTAAAGTTGGTGACATTTTATTGCAGTAAGATGAAATTTTCTTATTGTCAGACATTTTGAAGCTGTGTTGTGACATCAGGGCAGAACCTCCTGAATCATCTCTGGTGTCAGTTACATTTGCTAATCTGACTGGATCAGTCTGCAAATCTAAAAGATTATTTGTGATTCTCTTACAAAGGTGGTGTGAATATAGTGCCTGAAGCTACTCCTGTCTTGTCTTTTCTTATTGCTTTCAAGAATCCTTTAATAAAAAAGGTATTTTCCACTCGCCTCAAACTCTTCCTCACTCAATATCACTGAACTCATTTAATGCACTTGCAAAAGCATTGCCCCAAAACTGACAGGAATGAGCATAAATATTACAGTGGGGTTTGGACCAAGCCCTTCTTTCAGTACTGGCCCAACTTATTCTATAATCAACGTGCTAAAACCCACAAACATGTACAGATGCTGGATAAAATTGAATCTGGTGCTGTCAGCCAGATGATGCAGGAATAGAAGCTCATTATTTCACAGAAACAGTCCTTTAAATGCTGTTCATTTCATCTTTTTACACATTGAAGCCTTAACCAGTATGGTATTACTCTTTACATTCCCTGTCTTTTGTGAAATTCCTCTTTGCTGCTGTTTATTTTAATCCCAGCTTTAATGAGCTGCTCATCCTGAACACCATTGTTATGCATAGGTTTAAAGCCAAACAGAAATGCAGGTTTATTTGGTGGAACTGTGCACATCTGCAAAGCAGGGAAACCTTTTATTTTGTTCTCAGGGGCAATAGAAGCTTTCAGGGAAGGTTACAATAATAGGAGAAAAGAGATAAATTCACTGTGCTTCTAAATGTACTTGGACAAATACCAAATGTAAAATATCTGACTATAATAAGAAGTTGGTTAAATTCCATTCTACAAAAATGTACTTATTTGTAAAATAGTGTCAGCCCTTTTGTGAAATGGGGCCTGACAGAGCTCAAGAAGTGTTTGGACAACACTCTCAGGCACAGAGTGAGATCTTTGGGATGTCTGTGTAGGGCCAGGGGTTGGACTCAATGATCTTTGTGGGTCCCTTCCAACTCAGGGTATTCTGTGATTCCCTGATCCCAGTGGGTGTGAGTTGCTCCCTACTTCCCACTCGATAGTAATGCTGTCCCAAAATCTGTCTTTCCTTTTCAGCTGACTGCCAGATCTGGTCAGGAAATAGGGGATGTTTTACCCTTTACCACATAGGTCACACAATCAAAAGGGGGCGGGGGGGGTGGTGTGGAATCTTTAAATGGGTCCAGTATCCAAATCTGGATTTTCTTGTGCAGACACACAAGTTGTTGATTTGTGTCCCAATAAAAAGAGCAGGAATGTTAGCTTTGGAGAAATTCCCAAGAAACCCCTAATCTCAAAACAAGTATTTCTGATCCTAAAAATATATATTCCCCAGAAACATGGAAATTCAGAAGAGGAGAAATTTCAATGAACTTGAACTCCCCTCTGAAATGACTCAGTCAGTGTTGGTCCCACGAGATGATTTCATTTAACCAGTGTGGGTTTCACGACCCACAGTCCTGTAAACCAATGCACCCTGATCACATTTTGAGAGTGTTGTTGCTCATGGAAAGCAGAATGGAAAAGTGTCACTGCACCTTCCAAACTCTTCCTTGAAGTCCCAAACTCCTGGGGCATCGTTGCATTTCAGTAGCAGGAACTGGCTCAGTGGAATTTCTTTAAGAAGGATTTGAACAAGGAATTCTTAAATGTAAAAGAATTCAGGCAATCATAAATTCAAGCTAGACCTTTAAAAACTGAGAAATCAGCAATATCAACACAAAATAACCCCACAGTTAGAGTTCTGCTTCTCCATCTTCATTTATGAGAATGTGGCAACTGAATATCTGCAATTCATTGTGTTCACTGAAGAAAAGAACTCCAACTTTCACTCATTTTCTCATTAATCTCTGTGTAAGTATAAAAATATTCTTAATTTAAGATCTGAAGCTGAAGAAATTGTTTAAGCATGGTTGGACAATGTTTTGCTTGATGAGGTTGTGATTTGGCCTCCTACAAATACAAATATAGACTAAAGAGAGAGATCATAATCAAAAAAACAAGGTACTTCTTTATTTCCTATACAGTACACACGCATTCCACATGGCAGTGAAATAGTCCATGAAAAGAATGCAGAATGAATGCCATTTATTTCTAGTGCTCTAAATTAATTTCATTTCAGTTAAAGGAGAATTTTTCACTCATTTTCCTGCCATTTCCCAAAACTCCAGTTCATAAATGAGTTGATATTTATAAGACAGCTTTGAAATTATTTTCATGACTCAAGGTTGTATCCAAACAGCGACTGCAAGAATTTTACCATGAAGTGGGCACTGCCTGCTGTGTTTGTGGGATGAGGTGGAAAGAGGAGATCAAAGCTGAGCTTTAATTATTCTAAGGAATGCTGTTTGTGCATATTTTTCCCTTTGACTTTTAAGAAAAGCAGCAAAGAGTGATTTTCAGGAGCCTGAATTTCTGCTGCTCCTGCTAATTCAGTCAATAGCAGGAATGCAACAGAAAAATCAGAACTTGTCATTTACCCTTTCATCTTCTTCACAAAATTAAGGTTGCCAGGAACCCAGATGAAATTCAAAAAGTTCTGATTTTAGTAATTTTTCCTGCTACAATGATAAAAAGAGTCTGATCTGAGGGAATAAAAGTACATTGGAAGGGACTCAGGGGGTTCGCTCCTCCAGCCTGGCTGAATTACCAACACACGCTTCCAAATCTCCAGAAGGAGTCCTGAGACTCCTATGTGGAAAAGATCAATGTTTGATGGATTTTAAATATCCTGTTAGGCAGAGAGGAAGCTAAAAGAAAGATGGAAACGAAATAACAAAAGTTTGATGTCTACCGACAAAATTCCAAAGCCCATTCCCATGGAAGACACCTGCAAGGGAAGCACAGCACTGGCAGGGATTTCATTCAGGAGCAATCCTGGCCATTAATCATCCCATTTTCAGAAGAAAAAAATTCACCTATGGTTAATTTTTTTATGTGAGTTGGATGCCTTAGATCTTGACCTTTGTGTTTTTCAAATCCTGTACTGCTTAGAGTGTAACTCTGAAGTTTCTTGTGGCCTGTTGGTTTCTGCTCTCTCAGGCTGGGTAACAAAAAGCCTCTCTGGGCCTGCACTCCAAGGTCACCCAGACTGTCCTAGGCCCAAAATATGTAAACCAAAGAGCCTCTGAAAGGGGGGCAAGCTGAGGGGAATTACATCATTAACTGAAGCTTTAATTGGAGAATTAACCCTGATATGCAAATGAACCCAACCTATAAAAGTGTGAAAAACTCATGACCTGCCATCCATCTTGGGGTCCATCTGGGCAGTGGCCTCTGGCTCCCAGGGGTACCTTTGAAGGCCTTTCAAATAAATACCTCTTTTATTTTTTTACTTCTGCCCAGTCTCGGTGTCTAGGAGGCCTCTTAAGGCATCAAGGTAGTGGTGCTCTGGCCTGCCTACTCTTCTTATCACCTGTGAGAGGGGCAGACGGGAAGGATGTGTTGGCATCTAGGAGAAAACAGCAAACTAGTTTTTATGCATCACAGAGTGCACGAAAAAAGACAAGAACATCTTGAAAGTAAATATATATACTTACTGGAGCAATGGATATAAAATTTAGAGTATAAATGGCCTTAGAGGAAAGAAAGAACTAGACACACAAAGTTGAAAGCAATATGAAATAATTTTATTTTTTTAATTTAAGACACACTAAGCTCTTAAAAGTTGGATTCATTATCGAAAAACACTGCATCTTCCCCTGCTTTTTATACTTTGAGGCAAATTATCTGGAGAAAAATCAAAACAAAATTCTGAGTATTTTAAATATGCACAGACAGCTGGTTGAATTTTCTTGCCCAGAACAGTGGCTATAACAATAATAGGGTGTTTCAAACTGAAAAACACAAAGGCACAAACTCAAGCAGTTCTCTCCTACATTTAATCAGGGTTTGTTTTGTGTGTGGGGCTGAGAATGGTGGTGTCAGTTTTCTTCCTCAGAGACACTGATTTAATCAAAACAACCTAAAAGAGAATAATTCATTGTGAACAGATTTCATCGGGAAAAATCAAGAGATGAAGGTGGGGTAAAGCTTGATCAGAGTTAGGACAAAATTAACACCCCTTGATGAAGCCCTGGTGAGGAGGCATACTTACGGATTTTTACCGGCTAGGCTCGTAGTTCAATGACTTAGCCTTGGGCAGCCTAGAGAGGTAGCACGGGCAATCCAGCATTTCAGTAGCTCTAAAAGCGGCAAAATGGTAGCTGCAAATCTAATACCACCAGCAGAAGCAAAGAGGGAGAAATATAGCTCCCAGCTTGCCTAATTCCCGCAATTAGAAGCTTTCAAAAGAAACAGAAGCACACAGATGTTTGCAGAAGGATTGCAAAGCTAAAGAGGGCGGGGCCTCCCTTGGTCCTTTCTTTTATTCGGAGAAGGGAAAGGGGCGGACTGGGGGCGGACCCGGGGTGAGCGGCCAATCAGACACTGCTAAAGAGTCTGAGTTACATTTGGTTTTGCCCTTGCTTGGAACAATGGGGTTCAGAACACAGGGCAGAGGCAAGTCCTGGCTTGTCTCGGGGAGGGGGAGAGGAAGCTCGGAACACGCAGCCACACCCTGGCTGTTTAGACCACCTTCTAAAGGGATTGAGCCTGTAGAATTCACTTCCCCAACTTTCTTCAAGTGCCTGCAACGGAGTCCAGGCTGCCTTACATAAAAATATGTGTCTTAACTCATGATTCATGCAGCATATTTAAATACCTGCCTTTGCAGGGATGAATCAGGCCCCAAGTCTCAGTTACTCTCTTGATGACATCTGCAAAGGGAGCCTGTGTTGAATAACTCAGATATTGACACGTGAAGTTAAATCAACCCTCCATCCTAAGGGTTTGGAATGGGGTTGTCAGATAAAGATTATTTGAATATTCATTCACCCTTCTGCTTTGGAAATTCTCCTAATTGCACAAGGAATCTCTTCCCAGTTATTTATTAGGAATTGAACAGAGCAGTTGCTGCAATGCCTTGTTCAGGAGGTGAGCACCAAGTCCAACAGGAGCCAGCAGTGCATCCTCAGAGCTCTAACCGCTGGCCTGAATTAGGGAAAGGGATGTCAGCAGGTCAAGGGATGTGACCTTTCCCCTCTAATGCAGAGATCTCTGGAGTCTTATGTTGAGTTCTGGGTCCCCCAGAGCAAGAGATGTGGGCATACTGGAGAAAGACCAGTGAAGGGTCACTAAAGTGATTAAGGGACTGGATCACCTCTCCTTTGAGGAGAGAATGAGAGCTGGAACTCTTTGGCCTGGAGAAGAGAAGGCTCAGAGGGGATTTATTGATGTGCAAAAATACCTGAAGTGAGGGTGGACACAGAACAAATCCAGGCTCTTTTCAGTGAATCAAAACCAGAGGCTGTGGACACGAACTGAGACACAGGAGGTTCCTTCTGAACCTCAGGGAACACTTTTTCCCTGTGAGGGAGATGGAACACTGGAATGGATTGCCCAGGGGGGTTGTGGAGTCTCCCTCTTTGGAGATATTTAAAAACTGTCTGGACACAGCCGTGGACAATGTCCTGGGTGGTCCTGTTTGTGCAGGGAGGTTGGACCAGATGACCTCCAGATTTCCTTTCCAGCATCAGCCATTATTCTGTCATTGTGTAATAGAGAAATAGGGAAATCAGCTAAATCATCCCCTAATGATCAGAATTTAAAACTGAATATGTCAAGGAGATGAACAAACTGACCTCACACAAGAACTGAAGGCAGCAGAAATGTACCAAAAAAGCCTGGATTGCAAGCCCCTCCAAATTTTGCAACCCAGGCATAAAAGCAAGTGAGGACTGAAACAGAAGCTGGTCAGGCCAGGTGGGCTCAGCATGGGAGCAAATCGCTCTAAGCTGCTACACCACCCTTGAGACATGACATGGAAGGTGTTGTAAAACTCCCAGGGATTGTGGTGAGTATTGATTAAAGCTTTGAGAAGTTATTGGTCATGGAAAAGGCAGTGAAACCCAAAGGGGAAACAAACCTTCCTCAGCTCAGTGCCTCAGCATCAGCACTTTACCTCTTAAACTTTCCTCACTTCTCTGGAACTCTCTTTCCATGGAAGAAGAAAATGAAGGAATCTCATGGCTGTACTAAGACTGTTGAAAGTACATCCTCTCCTGGAGCAAAGTCCCCACTGCTGCCCCTTTTCCAGGAGTCACACAGCCTGGACAGCATCCCCAGCCCTTTCTTCATGCCTGGGACAAATAAACTCCCATTTAACTTCGCGGGCAAATGTCTCTACCAATAAGAGCCACCACTTGTTAAGAATTAAGAATCAATTTTCTCTTTTTTTCAGGGAATGATTCTCCCAAGTCAGAAAGATTTAATCAGGAAAAAATATGGATTTTTTGTCAGTTTGTTTTGCTCTGAAACTCTCCCTTTGTCTCACTCCAAGCAGATGTCTTCTACCACTGCTCACTACTTCTTTTATGCCAAAGGCAATAAGAATAAAAAAATCACTGTATTTTGAATTTTTAAAAGTAACCTGTAGTTCCAGCTCGTGTTCTGCACACTGCCAGATTTTTAAACATTTATTTTTCCAGACAAAGGCTAAGTCCTGAGCTGGTAATGTAGTTTTCAAGACTTATGCACACAGGTCTGAGCTAGGCAAGGCTTGATTTACCTTTTGTTTGTTGGGGCGCAGAATTTAAATACGAGACAAATGAGTTACTGGAAGTGCACAATGTCATAGTCTGTTAAGTGGAAATATACCCATTGTTCTGAGGATTTTTATCAGTGGTCTGAGCCTACTGAAATTATTCAAAGGGTTTCAAGTTATGTATTGGTTTTGCTTCAGGAAAAAACTTTAAAAAATCTTTATAAATAGGCTATTGGTTTTTCCTTCACAAACAAGCTGACACACATGAAAGGCTGCATTTCTTCTCATCTAATTACAGCACATCAGGGATAATGAAACATTTTTGAGAACTGATCCATAATTCTGCTCATGTCTTATGAAGCTGTTTCATAAAAGCCAGAAATAATCCCCTCATAAAAATAAAAGAGAATTGACAACGTCTGAGGGGCATTAAATGGAAAAAAAAAGAAAGAAGGGCAATGGGGATGGATAATTGAGGACGTTTGGATTAACAATGGACAATATTTCTAATGCACAAAAAAGAGTTTTATTAGAAATAAAAGCTTTTTCAGTGTCTATTAAAATGACTGAAGGATTTTTTTTTAACTTCACCACTACAGGACAGCTGTATATTTGAAGGTCTGTATTAGTGTTTCAGGTCAACTTTGCAGCTCTTGGTGGTAAAGATTTCACTTGTTCATGGCTTGTCAGGAGGGAATTGACTTGGAGAGGCTTGGAGCACAAATCAAAGCATGGCCAGAGGATGGGACAAGGGATTGCTCAGGGCACGGCTGCATTGCCACAAGCTCTGGCTTTGTTCCTGTCACCCAGGAGGGAGCTGTGTGCAGGGGAAGCTGAATGGGACATGAACAGTGCTGCAGAGGACATGTTTAGAGTGAAGGAGACCTTCTCCAATTAATTAATTGATCTTTGGAAGTAGCCTCACACACCCTGCTAATAAAATCAGCATGGTCTCAGCATCTCTAGAAATGAAAATTGAAACGAAAGCAAACCAGGGGTTTTGTGTGTGTATTTAAGTAGCTGCCTTTCCTCTCAGTGAGGTGCCTGAAATCTGGTTTAATTTCAGGTTTGTTCATATTAACCACTAAGGAGGCTCAATCAGATTTTCACAGTGGTGCCAGTGCTTAAGTGAAAACTGCCAGAATGCTCCTCTTGCTGTTTGTTCCTAATGGAGAGTGAGGAAGCACCATCTGCTTTCTACTATTTTCAGGCACTGCTTGATAGTGAAAAGGCTGTGTCAGCACACAGACCTCGAAGCCTGAGGGATGAGGGTGCTGGAGCTCTGCCTAGGTACTGTTTTCTGAAAAATCAGGGTCTTCTGCATCAACAAGTTGAGCACATGGAGACAATTTAAAATTGTCTGTCACAGTATTGGACCTCCTTCAAAACGTGCTCAACTTGGCCCCTAAGTGCTGTCTGTGACAAGCCAGGAAAAGCACACTGGTCCTGGGGTGGGGGGTTGATGCCAAAGTTATTATGTGATGTGTATTTAGTGAAGAAACTTTTAAAAATAGTCTGTATTCATATTAACTTAGGCAGCAGTTTTCAGCTGGGTCTGTGCTAATACATTGCACTTTAACCTGACCTCCAGGTGAATGACACCCTCTCACCTGTACTATGTCATTCCCTAGGTTTTCAGGCAGTGGTTGTACTCAAACTGTTCTTTGGGTAGAGTCCCTGGACAAGTCTAAAGACTGAACTGTGCCAGGAGCCCCAGATAACCCTGGCCTAAAGCAGAGCAAAGACAGTTATAGGAATTTACCACATCCATCCTGGATTTTAGTGCTTGGATGCTTTCCTTGGCCTGTTTGATAACACAGGTACTGCTCATTCTCTGTAATTTCCCTTGCTAATTATCCATATGATAAATTTCCATTTAAAACAAGATTTTTTGTGCTGCTACCCAAGCCCAAGATCTTCATGTCTGATACTACTCCTTGTTACTCCATTATCTACTAACCTTTCTTGAGAGTATCCGTGGTGACTCTCCAGTCCCACACCATATGGAACGTGCCTCTGAAAATGCATCCTCAGGAACCGTCCTTAGTGCACATCTACTTAACGTGGCAAAATATTTAGTGAAGCAGTTAATTACTGATTGCTCTGAGGCTGATCCCTTTGGAAAATGACTCCATTTGCTAATTCTCCTTTCACAATAACCGATTTCAATCAACCTTTTCCTTAGTTCATCCACTGCCTGCAGTTCTTCCAACAACAGCTGCTCCCAAACTGTCTCGGGGAGAATCTGACCTTGTCATTTTTCCTACAGGAAAATTCACTCATGAGATTTTACTCACTCCAGTCAGGATTCTTTGGAGTCACACACTGTGCATTTGCCTTTGGCACAGCTCTAAGGACCTGATGGTGCAATTAATGATTCTTTTTCCTAATAATCCCTCTCCAAACAATGTGAATGTGTGTTTCCCCCTAATGACACATTCCCCCCCCCCCATTTTTGTGCCTCTAGTCCTGATCCTCTGTGAGATCCACATCGTCCTTGCTCCATGGTATTGCACATGTCTTATCTGTTCATATATATTTCTCTGGATGCCATGGCAGAAAGGGAGTCAACAAAATTAGGAAGACATGGGAAATACAAGTAGAGTTAATGGCAGTTCCACAATGTAGGAGTTCAGTTCAGATTTTCAAAACAGTTTCAGAACTACAGGTAGAGACCAGGATGGAAACAATGCTTCTCTAGGGCTTTCAAAGCCTTTAAACACTTAAGCTCTTTTTCTGAATCACGTTAGTTTTACTTGAGAAGTGTTCAGGAACTTGAAATGGGTGGACTGAATACTTTGTGAACTCCTCTGTTAGAAGATCAGAACTGCAGAAATTTTTCCCTGTGAGGGTGGTGAGGCCCTGGCACAGAGAAGCTGTGGCTGCCCCTGGATCCCTGGAAGTGTCCAAGGCCAGGTTGGAAGAGACATGGAGCAACCTGGGATAGTGGAAGGCGTCCCTGCCCGTGGCAGGGGGTTGGAATGAGATGGTCTTTATGGTCTCCTTCCAACCCAAACCATTCTGTGATTCTATCAATCTTCACCTATCTCAGGATTAGTCATTTAGTTTAACCTAGTGATCAAGCTCCTTCAGAACCAGTGGAAAGGCACAGATTTCCCTTTAGATATTCAATTTGCTATGGACTAACTCTGAAAAAAATCTGTCCCTCCCTCAGACTTCAAAGGGAATTTACATGACGGGCTTAATTTCCAGTAGCTAAAATCAGGTGGGATGAATTCTATTTTCCATACCAGTTCTATGGTTGTTTTCAGCCATGGAAAAATGACAGCTTTCATCTTCCAGTCTTTATTATCTGGCTGGAGTAAGTACTTCAGCAAACCCAACAAGTTTGTCTTCAAGCACATAAACACCCAAGCTGTGTTTAACATTTCTGATTCCACACAAATGCTACAGGTAATGCAGGCCATGTTTAAAATGGGAAACACTGGAGTTTATATTCCTTAACCACAGAATCATGGTCATCAAATAATTTATACTGAAACAACCTCTAACATCATCAATAAGCAAATCTTAGAATTTTCTGCAAAAAGATGTGACAAAGATATTATTGTCCATAAAGTGATGTTTGCCGATGCGATTTTTTACTGCTAATGTACAAAGATGGGAGCTTTGTCACCTGGTGAAAATGAGTTTTTAATGTGGAACTACATTACTGCCTAAGGCTTAGTTATGTTCAATTACTGATAAAATGGAGAAGTTTCAGTGACTCAGTCACTGATCTCACACAGTCCTTGTACAACTGAGGGGAGGTTTGGCCACTGCTTTTACAGACCAAACTAGGAGATACTGGAAATGTTTTCTATTTTTCTATTGACACTGTGCTTTGACTGAAACTTTCCCATTACTCATCCCTTTAGCATCAAGATGCCTTGACAGGCAGGCAGGCTGGCAGATAAAGTAGAGGTAGTAAGGAAAACAATTTTTTTTTGGCAAGGTACATCCTCAGCTAAGCTCAGAAATTTCTTCACACTAAGAAAGAAAACTTATTAAAGGCTGGCAACAGAAAGCCTCCCTCAAATCACTGGAAAACAAAAATAAGGATAACCAAGAGAGTCGTTTTAAGGGAAAAAACCCCCAGACAACAAAAGCCAAAACCAAATAACCACACACCTTAAATAGATCAAGATATTGCTCTAAGTAATTGTTCTGGACACTTTTAGTTCAATTTCTAAGCCCCCTATAACTGCTAATAATTTTAATTGTGACTTTAAAAGCATTTTTCCTACTGTAAAGATGGGCATGTAGAAGGAAAAAGAGCCAAACCATGACCATCAAGGTTATAGAAGAAATCTGCAGCAGATTAGACAATTAAACAAGGTCCCTTGACTTCTAGGCTAAGAACATAGTTAAAAATACCATCCAAATCCCATCAGAAAAATATAAAAAATAAGAAACAACCATAACTCACCCCCCTTCCTTTTTTTTTTTTTTTTTAATTAGGACCTGAGATGTGAAAAATAGTTTTCACCAATGGCTGAAGAAAAAGCCCCAAAGCCTCATTGTGCACACCTTCAGAGCAGAGCACCACAAAGTGAACAGCATTTTGGAGAGCCAGCACTCAGACAGTCACTCAGAAGTGGTGTGCCATGTTTTCCCTCGTTCCTCAAACACTCAGGCACATTTTCTGGTGACAGCTTTATGGAAGTGACAGCTTCTCTGTCAGCAATATGCTGCTTCATGCAGGCAATTTGGCAACCAGAAAGCTCCTTTTACCAGAAAGAGAGCGTGAGATGATGTAATTTCTCTATGAAGATATCTTATTCTGAAGGCCAGTGCAAATGCCTTCCCTAATAAATATTTTAGAGCATATTTTTGCAGCTGTGCTGTTCAAATCCTGCCTTCTATGTATGCACACCACAGACAGAGTATTGTAGATCAGCCTCTTGTGTCTTGCAGAAGCAAGGCAATATTTTGGATCTCCTTCTTGCTTTGACACTGAGATTTGGGCTCAAAGGCAAGATTTGTGTCAGGGGAGACACATCTGACCTACACAGAGGGAGGTAGTGTGGAAGAATTTAGGGATGACTCCACAGGGTGTTGCTCGTGCTTTTGGATGAGAACAGGTGGAGGTGTCACAGGCAGGATGTTGGAAATTTGTTGTAATGTAAATATTGCTCTGAATTAGACCTTCAGCACAGTGGAGCAAATCCGGGAAATGAGGATTGCAAAGAACCATTTAAATAAAGGGAAATCTTTATTCCATGGTCTGCATTGGGGCTGCTGTGGGAGCTAGAGCTCTGCTCCTGCTCTGAAACATGGGAGGGGGATCAGAGGGAGGGACAGCTGGTTAATGTGGGAGGATTCTCACATTAGGGCTTTCATTGCACAGGTCAGGTCATTCTCCTCGTGGAAAACCAAAAGCGAATGCAAACCAAACATCTTTTTTTTCACAAGGGTGATGGACAAAGAGGGAGACAAGCTCAGCACCCTGTACTTCAGGATACTGATACAATCCCTGCTTGAGGCCTTTTGCTGTGTTTAATGCCAAAGCCAGACACTCTCATCCAAAGGGGTTCACGGTACTGGTGGGCCAATATTTACCCAAAAAATGTACCTCAAAAGGAGATTTTTTTCATGTTTCAATATAAAAACTGGAATTCACTGTCACTTCCAGTCCTCTTGCCTCATACTTGCAATTAATGAGTTACTTGTCATTTGAATTGTGTATTAAATGCTATTTTTAGATTATCCTTATTTATTTATTTTTTAGAATAAGGATTGCTGTATTATGTTTTAGTTCTATTTGACATGGTGGTAGATTTTAATTTTAATTCAGTCCAGACTAATTTATCCTTATAATCTCCTATGTATATGCACACAACTATCTAAATGCACAAACAACTCTCCATGAAGATTCAGAAGCACAGATCTACTATATTTATAAATGCAGACAAAATCCGTCTGTGTACACGTAAAGAAATGCAGATCAGAAACCAAACTGTAAATTTATTTCTATTTCTTTTTGAATTTATTCAATTCAAATCTGGAAAACAAAGCTGGCATGGGAGACATCAAATAAACTGAGACGTGTCTAGCACAAGTCAATGTAAATTGTACTGTCAGTGCTGTCTCCTTGCTTACACCACCAATTTGGGGACTACTTTTAGCTTTGATTCAAATGTCTGTTCATTTTGAAAATGACAAATGAGTAGGAAAACATTTGCACTGATGTGGGGACATTAGTTGCCTAGAACCCACAGCTACAAAAGCACTGGGTGGTCAAAATTATGAAAAATTGTGTTCCATTTTCCCTGGGAGAGATGTATCCGAGACTGCCCAATTTCTTTTTATGCAATGCACATCTATTACTATAGTAACAACATACAGCTCTCTAATTTGCTTGATTGCAGGCTGGGGATCAGAGAGAAAAGCAGATTGGTGAAATTTTCAGTAAGATATGAATCTTTCTACTTAAAAAATTGTCCAAGAAGGAACATTCAGTTCTTTGCTGTTGCTCTACAAAAATGAGGCCATTTTATTTTTTGTCCTCAACAAGACCTGATGGAAGAAAAAACAAATTACTTTTGCTATTGTTTAGCTTTTATACCTTTTAGTTTTGTCACTTTGAGTATAGAACTTGCAAAATAACTTCGTTATTCGATATTTCCTGATGTATCAGGTTTTCAGAGAAATCGCTTCTTCACCAACATTGATGCCTTCCATCCACTCTTTTTTCTTTTAAAAGTATTTTATTTTGGGTTGTGATATTTTATTTTGCATTTGTTGTAAAGCCAGTAGCTCTAAAATTCAAGATGCCATTTAAATTTTTTTCTCTTCAAACTCCATGCACAAAGAATCGGAAATCTTCTCACTGCTATCACTGTACGATGATTTGGGGTTAACAGAAGTGGATTTACTGAGCTTTTGCCACATCCTTTGCTCTATTTTTAGTCTTCTAGACAACAAACAGCATCTGTATATTTATTCTCCTGCACCTTCAAAAGGGTTGAGAGATCAGGCTTGTGCTGGTAAATTGGAACATCCTGAATCTGTATTTGCCAAGCAGGGCAGCAATGGCAAACTTCCCTGGGCTCCAAATGCCTCCTGTACTTATAGATACCCAGAGAAATGCCCAGAGCATGATTTCTCCCTCTTTTTCTTTATATATATTTGAAAGCCTGTGGCAGAACTGCAGAAGAGGCACCTGCAGGTTCTTGACTTAAACATTTACAAACAACCTGGTTGAAATACAGCCACTTCCACCCTCACTTTAAAGCACAGAGTGCATTTTTGCCCTGCTAAAGCTCAATTCTGTTTCAGTGGATCTGTACTATTCTGATTCCTTGAATCAGAAAGCCATTTTCTATGTTGTTTTTCACTTGAATGCGAGATGCTGTTACCCTGGGAATGTAAAGCAGGAAATGGATAATATTTTGCTTGAGAAGAAAGTATTTTTGATAGAAAAAAAAACCAGCTCAGTTGCCTGGAGGTGTTATTATGTCTACCAAAACCAAATGTGCTATTGAGTGGCCCTTAAAGCAGCATAATATGCAAAAATTATAAAGCAGATACTCTGCATGTTACTCTCCAGTGTAATTCATTCTCAGTATCCAGTTCCTCCAAAATGATTATACACTTGGTAATAAAATGCTTCAAACCAAACACAGGATATTTTTTTCTACAGCCTATTATGGCTGGCATCAAAAGAGTCAGGAAAGCAGAGATTTCATACAATTTGAATAAACTAATTCAAATGCACTGCATCTGCCCAACCATCAAAACAACGTGTGGGACTGATAAGGCTTTTTTCTTTTTTAGTTTTCCTTTTCATGCTTTCAAGGGTGATTTATGTTACAATTTCCATCCTAATGGCCACAGTTTGTACTTGTTGAAGGAATTCATAAGAGATTTAGGTGAAAAACAAGGGGAGAAATTCCAACATCTACATGAAAGTGCAGAGGTCATATAACTTCATGCTGAGCAATGTATAAACTGAAACTCCATCAAACAAATTGGCAACAGCCTCTGGAAAACACCTGTGGGTGTAAAGGCACCATGCCATGGAGAAGAGGATCAGAAGTGATAAAGTAAAGAATCCAAAAAAATCAGGGAATCATAAAATGGTTTGAGTTGGAAAGGACCTTAAAGATCACCCAGTCCCACCCCCTGCCATGGGCAGGGACACCTCCCACTATCCCAGGCTGCCCCAAGCCCCATCCAGCCTGGCCTTGGACACTTCCAGGGATCCAGGGGCAGCCCCAGCTTCTCTGGGCACCCTGTGCCAGGGCCTCACTGCCCTCACAGGGAAGGATTTCTTCCTAAAATCTAAATGAAGTTTCCCCTCTTCAGTTTGAAGCCATTCCCCCTTGTCCTGTCCTTCCACTCCTTGTCCCCAGTCCCTCTCCAGCTCTCCTGGAGCCCCTTTAGGCCCTGTAAAGGGTCTCTGAGATCCCCCTGGAGCCTTTTCTTCTCCAGGTGGACACCCCCAGCTCTCCCAGCCTGGCCCCAGAGCAGAGGGGCTCCAGCCCTCAGAGCAGCTCCACAGCCTCCTCTGGACTCATTCCAGCAGCTCCACCTCGTTTCTATGTTGTGATGAACCTGTCACCACCCCAGGATGTACTCTAATGTTATAATGCACTAAACCCTTTACTGTAGGCCCATAGGATTATGCCAGTGATATGGATGAGGCCCAAAATACTCAGGAGATAAGGAGATGAGGCGAAATCAAGCCTTCCTTAGAAAAGTAGGGAAAATCAGTTCCCTAGCTTGAAACAAGTTCTCTGGTTTTAATCAATTTTGTGTTGGGCTTTTTGGTTGGTTGTTTGGCTATTTTGGGAGTGTATTTCTTTTTTTTTTTAAGACCAACCATACCCTTTAGAAAGGTAAAAGAGCACCAGTTTGGACGTGCAAAGGCACAGTGAAAGTGTGCAGCGCAATGATATTCTGGGGAGGGCTGTAGTCCCCTTAACTCATAGCAGGAGAGAAGAGCTCTGGATGTGATAGATGTGTCCTAATTTAATCCTTTAAAAGGTGGAGGTCTAATCTTAAAACAGTCACTGCCTTTGACATCCATGGAAGGAAATAAACACTTCCATGGAATCATAAAAATCATCAGATGAGTGAGCTGAGCTCTGGAGGAAGCTGCTTCCAGTGGCAGGGGAGAGCAGAAGGTGACCACTGATGTGTTCGACAGAGAAAACACAGAGGAAGGAGTTTAATGTCTGTTCCATACCTCTTCCCAAGAAAAACAAAAGAAAAGAGTTACTTCCACCAGAATTTAGTACACTCTCTTAAATTAATAGATCTCTGATAGTTTTTTACATGAAGGCACGACCCAAGGTGAAGCAAAGCTCAGGAACATGTTCCTTTAGATGAATTTTGGAAGATGTCCTTCTAAGAGCATGGACATCCACTTTTCTCTATAATTACATTAAATATGGACTGGGTTTGGCGCAGAAACAAATTAATAAGTGTGAACCACTCAGAAGAGATGCTCCTCTAATTTTAATTAGTTTCACATGGGTAGCTGTTAATTTCTTAGTAAAGTGAGTAATCTTGTTGGAGAAACACAAATATGTGAGAGTAAACAAGCAGACTCCAACCTTCAGCTGAGAGGGAAGGGGAAGGACTTTTGGAGCATGAAGTACAGTGAGTGAAAAATAAGCCATATGCCAGCTAT
The DNA here is from genome assembly GCF_017639235.1 of Corvus kubaryi. Classification (NCBI taxonomy): domain Eukaryota; kingdom Metazoa; phylum Chordata; class Aves; order Passeriformes; family Corvidae; genus Corvus; species Corvus kubaryi. The sequence goes on along the minus strand of NW_024581137.1, from coordinate 55,679,338 downwards.
TACCCCTTGACAGTTGCTTTGGATACCGAGGATCATTACTCTGCCTGTTTGTGCAGTGTGAGAAATGCAATGAAGATTTCAGGAGCACAGTTTAATACTCAGGGGAGGCTAATACATATGCATAAGTTAGGAGCATTAGTTTTAATAAGGAAATACATTAGATTACCTAGAAGACTTTTATCATATTTTTTAAAAAATCCAAGTGGTACTTGGTTACAAATAAAGTTGTGCTGGCTGATAAACCCCAAATTATTTACCTTCATACTACTTTGTTGTTTAATGCAATGAGAATATATGGCTTCTTCAGTGCTTTTCTGAAATGGGGGCTATTAATAAACCTGATTTTGCTTGGCTTTCTCTTCAAGGAGATCTTTAAAATACTTATATGTTAATATTGAATTATTTTTTGGGGAGGGACAGGCCCTTAGCTGGACATCAGTACCTCTTTTCTACCAAGGGTATAGAGCTTGCTATGCCAATTTACTTCAGTGAAAATTATGAATGTTTTAATGTAACTAAGTTGCTGAAAACAAAAATTTATCCTAAAAAGGGGCAGAACTGCAGGCTTGCTCTGCAGTGTCTAAAGCTCCATGTTCAAAGAATTGCCTATAGACAAAGTCTCTTTTGCAGTATTAATTTAACCAGAAATTAGAGGAAGATTTCTAAAGAACAGAGCAGAGTCATCCTGGAATGCAGAGTCTTGTTGGAAACAGTATCTTAGGAAGTTTTGGTGAATCTCCAGTACAGAAACTTTTTTCTTGATTTCAAAAATAATCTAAGTACCCAAATTCTCTACGCATAAATTTTTCAACTTTGCTGCTTTGCATGGCAGATGCAAATCATCTGAGATATGGGATTATGGAAATGTGTGGTGAGATTCATGTCATCCATCAGAACATTTAACCAGTCTGAGCTGTCCCAGCAGCAACAACTGCAAAGGGAAGAGGAGCTCCAGAGGATGCTCCTCCCTCCCACTTTGGGGTCTGTAGAATCACAGAGTCATTAAGGTTTGAAAAGACCTTTAAAATCATCAAGGTCAGCCATTAACTAAGCCCCACAAAGGCCACCACTGTACCCTGTCCCCAAGTGCCACATCTACAACTCTTTTAATTCCCTCCAGGGACGGTGACTCCACCACTGCCCTGGCCAGCCTGTCAGGGCTTGACAAACCTTTCCATGAAGAAATGTTTCCTAATATCCAATCTAAACCTCCCCTGGTGCAACTCAAGGCCGTTCCCTCTCCTCCTGTCCCCGTTGCCTGGGAGCAGAGCCCAATCCTCACCTGGCTGCCCCCTCCTGTCAGGGAGTTGTGCAGAGCCACAAGGTCCCCCCTGAGCCTCCTTTGCTCCAGGCTGAGAGCCCACAGCTCCCTCAGCTGCTTCTGATGCTCCAGACCCTCTTACAGCTCCATTCCCTTCTCTGGACATGCTCCAGCCCCTCAAAGTGTTTCTTCTCAGGAGGGTCACAAAGCTGATCCCAGGATTTGAGGTTAAGCCTCACCAGTGCCCAGCACAGGGGAACAATCTTCCCTAAATATCTCAGTTTGTGACAGAGAAGTATTTAGTGCCTGGCCTACAGGGTCTTGTCTGGCTTTCTAGAAGACAACAGATTGTATTTAGGTTCTCTGCTTTATCTGCCAGCTCCACACAGATATTTTGGATACCACCTGGTGGCTGGTATTGCAATGGGGGTCCGTACTGATGTGCCCGGAGAGGAGCTTGGGCACCCAACTCCTGTATGGAGGTCTGGACTGCAACACCTAAATTTACAATTCTGGAGCCTTTAGGTAGAGCACATGAATTGCATCCCTAAAAATAAACACCGTAACTCCTGTCCCTCTTTTTCCAAGAAGATATTTCCTTTCAGTATCATTTAAAGGTCTTAAAATTTTAGTGTTTGGACAATTCAATCTTTGCTTATAAAGGATAAAGGAAGATTAAATTATTGATTGGGGGATTTCCCCTAAAATTTTATTACGTTCTACAACATCTGAGGGATAATAATTTAAATGAGCGGTTGTTGCAAAGAAATGGTCAAATTCACACTGTCTGTTGTGTTCATTTAATAAAATTCTGTGGCTTTTTTTAATCACACAGCACTTCCCACTCCAGTTTTTGTCTGTGGAGATTGCTTGAAACCAGGCAGCAGAACATTTTAATGTGCAGTCAGAGTCAGAAGGGTAAGGTCTCTGTTTTTCAAAGAAAATAGGCCAACGAATGTGGAGAACCACGCTAGTGACAGACTGTGTGAAAAGGAGCAGGAATGTATCGAGGTCTTTAATTGAGCTCCTTCCTTCTTGAAATGAATCCCATGTAATAGCTCTTTGGCAGGAGCTGCTGGGCTGCTCTGAAGAGCTGTCTGACAGTAACCACAAGGCCATATTAATTTTCCTGACACCTGAAAGCATCAGACCATCACATGATGACTTAATACTCAATAAAGTCTCTTCTAAACCACCTTTGATAAGCTGCACGGCTGCATAACAAAGGAGAAATAGACTTGGTGAACTTACTGCTCCTAATTTGTAGGACAGAAGTCTAAATCATCACTTCCCATAACTCCCTGGAAGGAGGATGTAGCAAGGGGTGGGTCAGCCTCTTCTCCCAGGCAACCAGTGACAGGAAGAGAGGATCTGGCCTCAAGCTGTGACAGGGGAGGTTCAGGCTGGACAACAGAAAGAATTTATTCACCAAAAGGGTTGTTAAACATTGAGAGGGGCTGCCCAGGGAGATTTGGAGTCCCCATCTCTGGAGGTGTCCAGGGAAGGCCTGGATATTGCACTCAGTGCTCTGGGCTGGTGACAAGGTTGGGATCATGCACAGGTTGGACTCGATGGTCTTTGAGGGCTTTTTCAGCCTTAATGATTCTGTGAAATTCTGTTCCATGATCTTTTCTGAAGCTTTTTGTTTTCCTGACTGTGGCATGAAGATGAGGAAGTGTTCGATTGCCCTCTAGGCAAGAAGTGGTGGTTGACCATGTACAAGCTGTTTTATCAGGTGTGGTGTGAAGTGAAACCCTGTGAGAAAAGAGCTTTCTCCTGATACCCAGCCTAAACCTCTGCAAAACTCATGTGAAAGCTGTGTTTTCTTTTTTAAAAGGCCGATTTGGCTCCCTTCATAGTTAACAGGGAAAGAGAGAGAGCTATTTCAGGACATGCTTTATTTTATCTATTTTAGATATTTATTTGGCAAGGGGTGAGTTGGTCACGCAATCCACTGATTCCATTGACTGAATCTCCACTGTCAGAGGGAGTCAAAGGTGCGGGTCAAATATAAATACTGAAGCTATAAATACCTACACTTTGCATATAAAACCCATACTCCACATTGAAAATCAGCCAGTCCTCTGGTTCCCAAACAGCCAGCCTTGGGGAATGCAGCAGGCAGAGACCAACATCAGCTTTCCCACTACTAGAAACAGTTCCTTAAGTGGCTGCACTTCCAACAACCAGCTTCCATGAGCAGATAAATGCTTCCTTTGGGACATGCCCACAGCCATGTACATTTGGATGGCACTGAGCAGCCAAGCACATAATTCATATTTATGTGCTGTCAGGATTTAAAAACCAATCATTTCTCCCCATCCCGTGAAAAGACATACAGAAAGAAATTTTTTGCCGGAATTATAGGTTCAGCAAGTTGAGGCTTTTTTTTTCCTTCTTATCCAGTAACTAGTGGTGACATTTTGTCTCAGCCTAGGAGAGCTAAACCACACAAACCTTTCCTAACCATTAGGCTGAAGTCTGGTGGGTTCTATAATCCTCCTGTCACTATTTTTTTTTGTTATTCATGCTAATTACCAGTTACCCATGCTCAAGAAGGAATAGGATTTGTGATTAGCTGATGCACCCAGGAGACAGGGAGCTGCATGTTCACCATGCTCTGATGAATTCATACATTACACATATTAATTGGAAGTCGGACTGAAACCTTGTTCCCTTTCCTCCAGTAAGTAACCAGCCTCTGGGGCTCAAAATCACATTTACTGATCTCTCTCTCTCTCACAGTGGTCCAATTCATGCTGAATTATTTCATGGAAAGTGGAGCAGCTTAAGGAGAGAGTGAAAACATCTGCTTCCCCCACACCAGACAAGTCCTCAGGAGCTGGGAGCCTTTTGGCTGGAGAATCCTGTGCACACACAGAGAGTTAATCTTTGGGATTATGCCAGAGTTTCTCACCATTAAGGGGGAGGTTCTGCTCAACATCCTCCCAGGTAAAGGGTGGCAGCATTTCCTTCATGGCAGGAAGGATTCCTCTGTATTTTGGGACTTAATATTTTTGTTTGTGTGTTTGATTTTAATGTAAATAATGGACTCCGTTATTTAATTCCAGGAGCCTACGTAAAGCTGTGAATTCCCTATAAAGAGAAGGCAGGTCCTTACAGCTGAGCATAAAACACTGAAATCCTCCAGAGGGACAACCCTGCTTTAGAGTCACTTCTTGTCCAGCCAGCATTTTCCTATGGGCAGGATGGGCTGTTTTAGTTCTCCTCCTCCTGCAATTCCAGCTTGGATGCCTCTGGATTGTGCTCAGCAGCCTGGCACCTGAAGGCACTGTCACAAGTGGCACTGTGGCACATTATCCACCATCCCACATGTGACACAGAGTGATTTACTAACTCTCACACAAGAAGTGTGTGGTGAATGGCAGGGCTGAACCTCTTTCCTGAATCTTAATGTGGTATCTTATCTACTGGACTATGCTTTCTCTGAAGGTTTAAATTCTGGAAGTTTTGACAACCAGCTGCCTCTCATTTACAGCTTAATGTCTCAGAGTTTAGTCTTGCACATAGTGCCCGGGTCAAATTCTGATTTGTGGTATCAAAGACAATTATTTTTCATTTTATGGTTCCTGGGTAGGCAATTTGTAATGTGAAATGTAACTTGACTCTCCTATTTGATGTATTGATGGTTCCTTTCCTACTTCGACTGGAGAAGATTATTATTTTCCTAAAACATTTTTCACATGCAATAAAATGGAATTATTCCTTTTTTTTTTTTTTTTTTTTTTAACACAGCATGCAAGGGACTCCTCATTCTGGTTATTGAAGCTTGAAAAGAGAAGAGTAACACCTCCAACAAGGCTCGAGCTCTCAATGGAAATAAAAGTAGCTGAGCGGGACTATTTGGACTAAAAAAGCAGTTTATTTGCACTATTAATTTTATTCTGTGTTGGAGGGTTCAAGCATCAAAAATTAAGGACACACTACACCTAACAAAACAGTATGATTATCATTATAAATCTGTACAAACCAACTTGCCCTGCCTGCATCCAAACTTTAGGGTACCAAAATCTTAATTCAGGGGCAGGGGGAAGAAGACACGTGACCAGCAGGGTGAGGGAGGTGATTGTCCCTCTCTGCTCTGCTCCTGTGAGGTCCCACTTCCAGCTCTGGGGTTCCCAACATCAGAAAGACATGGAGCTGTTGGAGAAAGTCCAGAGGAGGCCAAGGAGGTGCTCCAAGGGCTGGAGAACCTTGTTACAACCCACCTCTGATGGAGAATGACTGAGGATCTTGCTAATAGATCCCTTGGGTGAATTAGAGTGAAATAAAACTGAGATATCAGGCAGGTTTATTTTTTAAAAATTTAGTTGTGATGGAAAGGAGGTATGTGGATGTTTTGGTTCCTTTCAGGAGGGAAGGAAGGAAGGAAGGAAGGAAGAGAAAGAGAAAGAAAGAAAGAGTAGATAGTGCAGATGAAAGATATCACTACCCATGGATCCAGTAATAAGGCTTGAGCCTCAATTTTTAGATTAAAACACACAAATTTTGTTGTCTGAATACAGATATCTAAATGTGTGCAAAGTATCTGAGTGCTCATGATGGTCAGTGAAGGTCTGATTAATGCTGTGGAGTGGAGAGAGCTGTTCCAGGCACCAGGTGGAGGATGGAACACCAGGATGCCCCTTCCAGGACCTCCCTCAGCAGGCTGGGTTTGTTTTTCTGTCGGTCCCTTGGACCACCAGTGTGTCACAGTGTGGATGACTCAGATATGGGCATCTGCAGGACCACTTGACACCTGTGTATAGCACAACTGGATCAGGAGTGGGGCCTGGACACAGCATCCACTGTGCACAAACAAGATGCTGTTTAAAGAGAGAGAGATCAGAAACACAGCCTGCCTGCTTTCAGGTGGGAAAATATTTGCAGACCATTTGCCTCTTTGCAGTGGAACAATTTCCTTCTCCAGCAAGAGAAAAGGTCACTTTGATTTTTAGATAATGGCTGCTGTTATCTACAAGAGGGACAGGATGTGAGCATTGAAGGTCTTGCCTTGTGTATTCCAGACCATAAATTCCAGAGGGCACATTTTTCTGAGAGTTTCTTACAGGGAGGGCTACAAGATTTCTTCTCTAATGAGCAGTGAAGGAATGAAGGAAGGCTATGTAAGAGCTGAAAAAATCACAGAATCACGAAATGGTTTGGGTTGGAAGGGATCTTAAAGCTCATCCAGTGCCACCCCTGCCATGGACAGGGACACCTCCCACTATCCCAGGCTGCTCCAAGCCTCGTCCAACCTGGCCTGGGACACTTCCAGGGATCCAGGGGCAGTCACAGCTTCTCTGGGCACCCTGTGCCAGGGCCTCCCCACCCTCACAGCCAGGAATTCTTTCCCAATATCCCATCCATCCCTGCCTTCTGGCAGTGAGAAGACATTCCCCCTTGTTCTGTCCCTCCATCCCTTGCCCCAAGTCCCTCTGCAGCTCTCCTGGAGCCCCTTTAAGCCCTGGAAGGGGCTCTGAGGTCTCCCTGGAGCCTTTTCTTCTCCAAGTGAACACTCCCAGCTCCCCCAGCCTGTCCCCAGAGCAGAGGAGCTCCAGCCCCCAAAAGCATCATATTAGATAAATGTTTGTCTGAAATGTTTGAGGCAAAAAATATTCTTAAAGAGCATTTTTCCTACTGCCCCAGTCACTTTCTACTTTTCACTTCCTGGTTTTGGTGACTTTCTTTTTGGCAACTGCTTCTAAAATCTTATATGTTGCACCAGTATCTAATTCTCATCTAATTTCATCCTGCCTTAGTTTTTTACTCTGGAGTAACAACCAATCACAGTGCCAGGGATTCACAACTCCTTATTGCTCTGTACCACAACAGGAGGACTCTCTGGAGAACTGGGTTTGATTCTTTACTCTGGCATTGAGCTGTGGCATGGTTTTGATAAAATCCCCTTTCGATTTCATCGAAATTCTCATTAAATTGGAAATTCTCATTAAATTTAATTTGTTTCATGTCCAGATTTCTGTTTGTACTCTTAGGTGAGATTTTTTTATTCAAGGCAGGCAGGTTGCCTGTCAAAGCCTGAACCAGTCATCCTTTAAGACAAAAATTACCTTCTTAGGTGCCTATTTTCCCCTGGAAAAATAGAAAACTTGCACAGACCGAAAGATGTAACTTTTAAATATTTATAATTAGGTGAGGTGAATTTCATGTTTTATAAGCAGGACCTCAGGCAAAACCACTTTCAATATGTTGCTTATTTAAATGGCTTAAATGGAGCACTCTCATGATAAAATTAATTGCGATCAATTAATATATCAACTTGAATCCTTCTCTAAAGCTTGAGGAAGCATAAGAAATTGTGGTTTGTATTTGGCAGCAAAACTGAGATGAAAAAGAAAAAAAATTAAAAGTGAATGTTTTGGGGTTTGTCAGCTTTATTTTCTGTCATTATGTGGTCAATTAACAAACAAGAGCGTAACACAAATATTTTCATTTGACTTTTTTGCTTTTGGATTTCAGCGGGGGCAGACTGTATAAATATATAAAATAATTCTTTAGGCAAGCAGGGCCTCCCTTGGAGAAGGAATATAGGCAACCTCTGGAGTGCTTTCCAGCTGCTTTCCAATGATCTTTTGGTTTTGTGCCTGGCTGCAATGAGAAACTAGAGAGCGTGTCTGTCAGGACATGGCTTTCATTGAGGGGAAATTGAAGGAAATCAGGACACAGGCTGCACACAGAGCTTCCAACCAGCCAGCTGAGCTTCTTGTTAGTGACACATGACTCAAAATGCACAATGATCATTTTGGAGGTTCATTACAGCTTCAAATTTTATGTTTATATGATCTGCCAAACTCATGTTATTACTCCTTCGTTAGCCTCTTCAATCATTTAACAGCACAGAACAAATAAATTGGCTCTTTTAAGGCTACTTGGAAGATGCTTGACAGGGAAATGCTTGATTTCCTGGAGCAGCATGTGCTGTAGATAAACAGACATGGAAATGGCTCCTTTCCCTCATGAATTAATGACAGGGGGAAAAGCTTTGCTGTCATTCCAGGCTGGGAACAGAGCTTTTCTCTCCTGCCTTTTGCACAAAAGAAATTCCAGAAGACATTAGGTCTGGAGTGGCAGAAGAAAGGTGGTAGGAAGGGTCCCTTCTGAGCGGGACTCCATCCACTTGATTAATGTGTGGAGAGATGATTTATGCAATGCATTAGCAGGAACAGCTGTTTGCCATGGCATTTTTAGTGGCTGCATCTGCACTTAAGTCCTGACCACAACAGAAAAATCAAGCACCCATCTTTAATATATAAAATCTTCTGGAGATGGAAATAAAGAGAACAACTCTGCCACGCTGGGTTTCTGTGGTGCTTCCTTGGTTCAGCTGTCCCTGATTGAGCTCTTCTGAACGCGAATTGCTTTCATTTTCATCCAACTTTCCCTCTACAGGGAGGAAATAATTCTGGGCTGGTCCACCAGGAAAAGAAAACTGCTGATGTTCAAGTGGTTTGAGCAGTTCTGTGTTTGCTACCAGCTGACAACGTGTCCTGCAGAGCAGTGTCTGCCAGATGCCAGATATTGCTGCCTGGAAGAGATGAACACGTAGGAAAACAGTCAGACAAGCCAGCAGATGAGTAGATCTGCTGCTCCTGGTTGTTTCTGATGCCAAGATTACAAGTGTAGGAGACTGACTGATTGATTATCTTCCTCCTCGATACTTAATGGTTATAATAATAGCTGGGGTCAATCTGCCAGCAGTTGCTCATGAAAAGTAATTAATCTGGTTCATACCCTCACCCAGGGGAAGATAAATTATGGATGTATCTTCCTCTGGTTGTCCTTTGCAGGCAGAATTTCCTGGCTTCTAAAGCTCTCTCACTCTAGATACAGAGTGGAGGTTTTTTATTAAGAGAAATAGAAACTTAAAATCTGTGAAAGCTCAGAGGGAAAATGTCAATCATCTGAAGGTGAAAGCAATAAACTTGGAGTCTTCACCTCTGCATTCACATTCTCTGGTGCCTAGAAGGAATGGAGGTCTCTGTATGTGCCACTCTCCTGCACTACAAACCGCTCATGTGGATGATCTTTGGAAAGAACCCATTGTTTTGGGCAGACAGATGAAACTGGATTCATTTCATCTAAAAGCAAAGTGTCTTTTGAAGTGAACTCATCAGATGGTTGGGCTAGATCACCATTGTAGGTCCCTTCCAGTGAAGAAATTTCTTCTCTTCTCTTCTCTTCTCTTCTCTTCTCTTCTCTTCTCTTCTCTTCTCTTCTCTTCTCTTCTCT